>NC_057799.1:615040639-615098600 GCF_018294505.1 Triticum aestivum
CCCCCGAGTTGGAGGGTTGCTCACCACTCGGTAGGATTTTTTACACTCAGGCGAGTACTGTACTGCAGCTAAGCCCCCGAGTGGGAGGGTTGCTCACCACTCGGTAGGATTTTTTACACTTAGGCGAGTACTGGACTGCAGCTAAGCCCCCGAGTGGGAGGGTTGCTCACCACTCGGTGGGATTTTTCAAACTTAGGCGAGTACTGGACTGCAGCTAAGCCCCCGAGTGGGAGGGTTGCTCACCACTCGGTGTGTCACATCCTAGCTAGTTGATGCATTAGAGTGTTGCATCATGTTTCTTTTTTCCAGAAACTTGAAATGGGGAAGACAGAAACCCCAGCACCCCCTGTTAACAACTAGGGTTTACTAAAAATAATTTCAATGAACCTAAAATGCCCTTCTAAAATGTTTATCATCTATGCCTTGGTCTTAAACCACTGCCAAAAGTGATGCACAAATTTCTAGGACATCTTAAGGTCACTGGATCAATCCATTAGCTATTTGATTTTGGGCATGTAAATAATATAAAATATTTCAAGTGCTCAAATAATTCCAAACTAAAATGTTCCATGCCTATAAATTCTAAACAATGGCCATGTGCATTTTGGTGATTTTTGGAGATGCCTAGGTATTTTTAATAATGCAAAAAACTTACAGAAAAACAATTTAAATAAGAAAAAAAAGAGAGAGAGAAAGGCCAGAGGCCACTTACCCGGCGCCCACCCGCGGCCCAGCAGAGGCCTGGCCCACCCGGCCGTGCCAGTCATCCCCCACCTCTCCCAGTAGGCAGAGGAGGGACACCGCGACGCCACCGCGCGCGACAGGGCGTCGCCTGCTTGCCGCCCGCGCCTTTGGAGGATCTGGACGACGCCCACGTCGCCCGCTCGACCGCCCCGACACCTCATTCCCCCCTGCTTCTCTCTCTCGCCCTCTCCTCGCCATGGCCGAAGCAGCCGTCGCCGTCCCGCCGACGTAGTCGCGCCCACCGTGCTCCCCTCGCCTCCCCGACGTGTCCACGAGCATCGCCACGCTGACCACGTTCCCTCCGTCGACTCACACCTCGTCGGAAGCCCTGCTCCATCATCACGGCGTCGTCTTCAACCTCTCGGTCGCCGAGATCGCTGGCGACCATCCGTCGTCACCAGCCCCTCCCCGAGCTCGACGAGGCCACCGCTGCACTCACGGTGAGCCTCTCCATCTAACCCCGCTCTCCGTTTCCTCCCAGGTATGTAGACGCCGCTCCGCGGACGTCCGAACGCGCCACCGCCGAGCTCGTCGCCGGCGCCACTCCGGCCACTCCCCGGCCGCGCCACCCCCACGGTTGGATGCGGACGAGCATCCGCATCCCGTAGCTGTGCTCCGCGCGCCAAACGGCGCCCCGTAGGGCAAACCCGTGGCTCGCTGTCGCGTCTGGCCTCGTCGGCGGCTAAACGCCGGCGAGTTGACCCCGTTTGACCCAGGCTGACCCCCTCCCCTGAGTCAATGACAAGTGGGGCCCGCCTGCTAATTAACCTGGATTAACTTTTAATTAATTCTAAATTAGTTAGTTAACTAACAGTGACACTGACGTGTGGACCCCACATGTCAGGTTTGACCTGGACGACCCCGCTGCCAGCTGACGTCACCCTGACGCAATGCTGACGCATTAATTTAATTACTGGAATTATTTTTATCCAGGAAATTCCAGGAAATACCACAAACTTCAAAAAATCATAGAAAATAATCTATTGCTCAGAATGAAAAGATTTATATATGAAAAATGATCAGAAAAATCCAATCTTTCCATATGTACTGGTTTCATGCATGTTTAAGCACATTAACCTGATGTTTAGTACAGAACTAGATAAAGCACTAATAAGAGCCACTTATGAGCTTGGAATTTGAATCTTTGATTCAAAATGGTCCAAACCCATCTGGTCTTAGTTGCATTAGCCCAATACATTCATTTTGCCATGTCTCATGCATGCATCATATTGTTGCACATGCTTGGTGTTGATTGTGCTTCGATGTATTCTTCGTGGTAGGTTCTGCCTCCGAGGATATTCACGATTATCCGACTGAAGGGCAGTATCCTACTACCACTCCATCAGGCAAGCAAAACCCCCTTGTTCATTCCGATACAATCCCACTCTGTCGCTCCTGCTCTCTTTTACTGCATTAGGACAACAACGATTCATCTGTTACTTGCTGCGGTAGCTGAACCCCTTTATCCTCTGCATGACCTGTCATTTCCACAGTAAATAGATGAAACCCACTAGCATGAGTGGGAGTTGTTTGAGCCCTGTTGTGCCTACTCATTCATGATTGTTTGTCATGCCTGCTATGCTTAGAGTTGTGTCAGGTCTGATTCATCGGGGATGAATTGGAATGGTGATGAACATGTCCTACTGTGTGTGAGCTAAGTGTGTGAACACGATTTGGTAAAGGTAGCGGTGAGAGGCCATGTAGGAGTACATGGTGGGTTGTCTCACTGAAACCGTCCTCAGGAACTGAGTTCTGTGTTTGTGATCCATGAGCAGCTACTACCACACATTGGGATCCTTAATTGACTCTCTCGGCTTCTTAACCACCCTTGTCCTCTATCCAGGAGTTGCAAGTAGTTTCTGGTGTTTGTAGTATGCTGGAGGCCGTGCGCAGCGCTGACCCGAGGGGTGGGCTGTGATGCGGTAGGAACGTGGCCGGGCATGTCGGGCGCCCATTTGGTGTCTCGGAACCCTGTACACATCGTTCGGGGCCGTATGTGGAAACCTCGGCCGGACTCCCTGCGGATGGAACCTGAATAGGCGATAAACCTGGACTAGAGACTTGAGTGTTTACGTAGGCCGTGGCCGACACCCTCGCTGGGCTTCCGCTTGAAGGTTGCCGAGTACATATCGTGTAAACGGCGATAAGTGGTGAGAGCGTGTGTGAAGAAGTACACCCCTGCAGGTTTAACATCATCTATTCGAATAGTCGTGTCCACGGTAAAGGACTTCTGGGTTGCCTATAACAGTTCATAGACAAGTGAAAGTGGATAATCTAAAATGCGCAAGATAAGCGTGAGTGCTATGGATGGCGTTCTCGTAGGGAGACGGGAGCGGATCCATAGTGGAGTATTGATATGGTGAATATGTGGACTCGTGTGCGCCACCTCAAAAGAGTTACTTGCACTCGTAGTTTAGGATAGCCACCGAGTCAAAGCTGGCTTGCTGCAGTTAAACTCCACCACCCCCTTTGTTGATACTGATGCATATGTAGCTAGTTCGGATGTAAGTCTTGCTAGGTACATTTGTACTCACGTTTTCCTATTTTATGTTTTGCAGAGAGACATCAGTCTCGCTAGTAGTTCCGTGTGGACTTCGACGTTTAGCTTGATACCTCAGCTACGATCTTGTGCCCTCGGCAGGATCTGGTAGATAGTCAGGCTTCTCAGCCTTTTTCATTTGTAGATGTCTGTACTCAGACATTTTAAGCTTCCGCATGTGCTTTGACTTGTATGCTCTAAATGTTGGGTCATGAGACCTATGTTTGTAATATCTCGCTCCTCAGAGCCTAATGAATAAATACTTGAGTCGTAGAGTTATGTTGTGATGCCATGTTGTATTTACACATACCGAGCATATTGTGTGTATGATTGAAATGCTTGGTATGTGTGGGATCCGACAACCTAGTTGTTTATCCTTGGTAGCCTCTCTTATGGGGAAATGTAGTCTTGTGCTTCCATGAGCCATAGTAGTCCGCTACAGCCCGGTTCACCGGAGTCCTGCTAGCCCAGCACTACTGCTCCGGAACCCTTGACTGGTCGGCATGTGTTTCACTTCGTTCCAGTGTCTGTCCCTTCGGGGAAATGTCACGCGGTGACATCCGGAGTCCTGCCTAGCCTGCTACGGCCCGGGTTCCTGGAGTCCTGTTAGCCCAGTGCTAAAACCCGGATTCAAACGCTGCTGACCGACATGCTCGATGTGGATTCATGTATGCCTGTCCCCGTAAGTTAGTGCCACCTTGGGTTCACGACTAGCCATGTCGGCCCGGGTTCTCTGTCATATGGATGCTAGCGACACTATCATATACGTGAGCCAAAAGGCGCAAACGGTCCCGGCCATGGTAAGGCGACACCCGTGGGAATACCGTGCGTGAGGCCGCAAAGTGATATGAGGTGTTACAGGCTAGATCGGTGTGACTTAGAATCGGTGTCCTGACAGCGTTGGTATCAGAGCCTGACTGCCTGTAGGATTACCAAGCCAAACTGGTCGAAGTTGAGTCTAGAAATGCTTTAGTTATATATGGGAATTGATTGTGGAAGGGAACGTAAGGCTCTTTTTACTCCTTATACCTTATGCCCTTCTGATCTGAGTCAGCCTCTTCTCTTCTACGGGGATTAAGAACTAGGCTTCTCATTTTTCTATCAGGATCACGTGTTACTAATCCATAGACTTATAGGATTGATGGATTTAATCCCCAGTTTAGTTTCTACTACTTCCATGTGTTCTTACTTGATCTCAGAACATTGATATTGTGATGTTGAGTGGTTATGCCGCCACTTTGCAGGATGTCTCAAATATTTTTGAGCATTTACAGCCGTTATGCTGTCCGAGTCATCCCAGGTTTCTAAACCATCTGATGCATTTGCTAAATCCTTTCCCTCTAGTTTTGTTGTTCTTTTAGGCCAGGTTAATCACACTAATTGCTGAGTTGAGGTACTCTGTTGCCTCGACATATATGTTGGAGCTATTATTATGACCCTAGGTGTCTTAGAGAACCACACAGTAATCTAGCAATGCGTTATGTCCCCAGTGTGATGATTCTGGCCACCATTCTCGAAAGCATCCCGTGATGCCATTTAGTTAGTAGGCATTCTATTTCTGGGTTCTTGAGCCCAAGATTCATTCCACTTATCTCCTGTTGATAGTGTTTGCTCATTCCTTTAGGATATTAGTAACCTTGCGACAGTCCTCGAGGTCCGTGGTATTTCCTTCTTCCAAATACCATGAACCATTAAGGCAGAAGTTCTTTGAACCAAAAGATCACCATTAGAGTACTCCTGAGGAGTTCTCCATTCATAATTGTGATTCTGCCAGTTCTACCTTTCTACATGGGTTATCTGGAAGAAACCTGTTGAACTTGGTTCGACATATTAATCTATGCATCTGCAACTCAGAAAGATATATGTCCCCTTGAGTTGTCCCTATTCATTTGTATTCCGACCATCGTCTATCAATTGATAGTCAGGAGTAATTGTGCATCCGTGCTATCGATGCTTATTATTCTTGTGGTCCGTCAAGCCATTCTATTCCAGAATGACTAGGAGAAACAAACTCCAGTACCTCATCCATATCCAGGATTTGGTCAAAGTAGTTGTATTCCGCAGATCAAAACGCCAATCCAGCTTTTGTTCTGTTCTACCTTGGAGTGTTGCCCTGTTTATGTCAAGAATATCAAAGGAATTGCACCATCTCTTATGAATTTTTGACACAGTGATACTTCTCGCCATCATCATTCACTCCTCGGTTCCATGTTGTTGCAACCGGAATACCGACAAGTGAACCGTGATGTGTGAAATCAATACTCCTAGCAACTAGTTGCTTGGTAGTAAATGGACAATATTCTCATTCTTAGCGTGTTGGTTATCGAATCATCATTCTAAGATAGATTGTGCCACCTAGTCCTTATATCCGGTGCACTCTTCGATCAATGAGTTAGGATTATTCAATCCCTTGCTTATTTGATCATATCGTCTTGCTCTGAAAGGCGAGATTGTTCTCGAGCCTAGTAACATATCGGTGGTTCGTGATTTCCTGAATATCTTCTCGGAAGTATCACCAGGTTGCTCCCTGACCGTTATGTTGAGCTCGTGATCAAGTTGGTTTCCTATAAACCTCCCCTTCTCCAAGAATCTGTGTTGGATACCCCTGAGCTAGTTGGTTGAGCTAAACAACAACTTGGAGAGTTGGAAGATAAAAGCTTTGTCCGACTTAGTTCATCATTAAGGGATATCTTGGTGTGTGTGTGTGTGTTAAAGAAAGATGATATCTTCATTGATTGACCCTCATGATCAGTTGTTGGATCTATTATCTTACCAATCTTTGATTTGAGTATGGGCTATCGTCAAGTCAAATCAGAACCAACGATGTTCGTAATGTTGTCTTACTCGTGGTTGATCCCTCGAGCATACACCATTACATCTTTAGGTCTGACCAATTCTATCACCGTGTTCACACGATGGTGGAAGTCCAGTGATATGGAAATTCCGATGAGTTGCTGTTGAGCCCATCAGCAGCATCTTGTTTTCCCCATGATTCGTGTTAAACATTAAGCTAGTGTGGAAACTTTGTAAACAATGCCTTCATGTTCCGTTCATGAAGCATATGTTTGGATGAAAGTAGTGACTTCCTCTAATTCACGTGCATCTGATGCAAGTTGCCATCGTGGATTTGAGAAAGTCAATGTTGCTTCTTTTGGAATCATCCCAAATCGGTCATGCATACGTGCGAAGTATTCTGTGGTTCGGAGACTTGCAACCTTCGTTCTATATGTGTCCCTAGCACACCAAGCCACTGATTGATTTGTTCAATGAAAAGGAGTTGTTGTGCAAATCCTAGGTCATGCACAAGACTTTGTTACCCTAGATGATGGTTCCCCACCTGAACTCGGTAGTGTTTTATCATAAGACTACTATGTGGTCATGCTTGTCTGGGACAGCGTGTTCACGTGTGTTTAGCAGAACCAGCTCATGTTTTGGACCTGGCTATCTTAGTTCATTCCTCGAGAATCTCGCAACCCCATCTCGTCGAATTGTGTTGCAAACTTTCTTTTCAGACATGCTGAGTCTGAAGTATCCTATCACCAATCGGATCTGAATCTCAGGCAGATATGATGGTTGGAACATTCCCAACGGTTGCATTTTGTTCCCAACTTGCACCCCATCGTGCCAATTTTCCATGGGCTGCCCTTCTCAGTAGTTGCTGTCCAGGTCCATCTTCAAAGGTGGACTTACCATGAGTCCCATTCATTTGTAGTAAATGGACAATATTCTCAGCGTTTTTCATTTGTAGATGTCTGTACTCAGACATGTTAAGCTTCTGCATGTGCTTTGACTTGTTTGCTCTGAATGTTGGGTCATGAGACCTATGTTTGTAATATCTCGTTCCTCGGAGCCTAATGAAAAATGCTTGAGTCATAGAGTTATGTTATGATGCCATGTTGTGTTTACACAAATCGAGCATATTGTGTGTATGATTGAAATGCTTGGTATGTGTGGGATCCGACAACCTAGTTGTTTATCCTTGGTAGCCTCTCTTATGGGGAAATTTAGTCTTGTGCTTCCATGAGCCATAGTAGTCCGGTACAGCCCGGTTCACCGGAGTCCTGCTAGCCCAGCACTACTGCTCCGGAACACTTGACTGGCCGGCATGTGTTTCACTTCGTTCCTGTGTCTGTCCCTTCGGGGAAATGTCACGCGGTGACATCCGGAGTCGTGCCTAGCCTGCTACAGCCCGGGTTCCCGGAGTCCTGTTAGCCCAGTGCTGCAGCCCGGATTCACACGCTGCTGACCGACATGCTCGATGTTGATTCATGTATGCCTGTCCCCGTAAGTTAGTGCCACCTTGGGTTCACGACTAGCCATCTCAGCCCGGGTTCTCTGTCATATGGATGCTAGCGACACTATCATATACGTGAGCCAAAAAGCGCAAACGGTCCCGGCCATGGTAAGGCGACACCCGTGGGAATACCGTGCGTGAGGCCGCAAAGTAATATGAGGTGTTACAGGCTAGATCGGTGTGACTTAGAATCGGGGTCCTGACACGGTGGGATTTTTCAAACTTAGGCGAGTACTGGACTGCAGCTAAGCCCCCGAGTGAGAGGCTTGCTCACCACTCGGTAGGATTTTTTACACTTAGGCGAGTACTGGACGGCAGCTAAGCCCCCGAGTGGGAGGGTTGCTCACCACTCGGTAGGATTTTTTACACTTAGGCGAGTACTGGACTGCAGCTAAGCCCCCGAGTGGGAGGGTTGCTCACCACTCGGTAGGATTTTTTACACTCAGGCGAGTACTGGACTGCAGCTAAGCCCCCGAGTGGGAGGGTTGCTCACCACTCGGTAGGATTTTTTACACTCAGGTGAGTGCTGGACTGCAGCTAAGCCCTCGAGTGGGAGGGCTGCTCACCACTCGGTAGGATTTTTTACACTTAGGCAAGTACTGGACTGCAGCTAAGCCCCCGAGTGGGAGGGTTGCACACCACTCGGTAGCATTTTTTACACTTAGGCGAGTACTAAACTGCAGCTAAGCCCCCGAGTGGGAGGGTTGCTCACCACTCGGTGGGATTTTTCAAACTTAGGCGAGTACTGGACTGCAGCTAAGCTCACGAGTGAGAGGCTTGCTCACCACTCGGTAGGATTTTTTACACTTAGGCGAGTACTGGACTGCAGCTAAGCCCCCGAGTGGGAGGCTTGTTCACCACTCGGTAGGATTTTTTACACTTAGGCGAGTACTGGACTGCAGCTAAGCCCCCGAGTGGGAGGCTTGCTCACCACTCGGTAGGATTTTTCAAACTTAGGCGAAACGGATTCGCGGCTAAGCCCCCGAGTGAGAGGCTTGCTCATCACTCGGTAGGATTTTTCAAACTTAGGCGAAACGGATTCGCGGCAAAGTCATCCACCGGGGGATTTCAAATGCAAACAAAAGTAACAACAACCATTTAGGATGACTGTAAAGCTCTTGTCTTTGATAAACAAACTACAAAGGTATTTCTTATTACATCTCATCCGAATGAGTACTCAAGTATAAAAGGGGCGGAGCAGCTCCGCGTTCCAAGCCCGTGGCTCGTCTTTCTGATGCTCGACATTGTAAAGATGGTATGCTCCATTGTGGAGAAATCTAGTGACAATGAAGGGACCTTCCCAAGCAGGGGCGAGCTTGTGTGGTTTCTGCTGATCCGCTCAAAGAACCAAGTCTCCCTCATGAATGGCCCGACCCCTCACGTTTCTGGCGCGGAATCGACGCAAGTCTTGCTGATAAATGGTCGACCGGATTAAGGCCATCTCTCTTTCCTCCTCTAGGAGATCGACTACATCCTGCTGGGCTTGGTCTGCTTCATCTTCAGAGAAGAGCTCGACTCGGGGTGCATTGTGAAGCAAGTCACTTGGCAGAATAGCTTCAGCTCCATAAACCAAAAAGAATGGAGTTCGGCCAGTCGACCGATTGGGAGTTGTCCTCAATCCCCAAAGAACTGATGGAAGTTCATCGACCCAGGCGCCTGCTGCGTGCTTGAGATCACGCATTAGACGGGGTTTTGGTCCTTTGAGAATCAAGCCATTTGCTCTTTCAGCTTGTCCATTCGACTGTGGGTGGGCGACTGAAGCATGGTCGACTCGTGTGCCTTGGGAAGCACAGAAGGTTCTGAACTCATCAGAATCAAAGTTCGACCCGTTGTCAGTGATGATGCTGTGTGGAACTCCGTATCTGAATGTCAATTCTCTGATGAAACTGACGGCAGTACTGGCCTCAAGATTCTTGATAGGCTTGGCTTCAATCCATTTGGTAAACTTGTCGACTGCTACAAGCACATGAGTGAAGCCGCTCCTACCAGTCCTCAGGGGTCCGACCATATCCAATCCCCAAACATCAAAGGGCCAGACGAGTGGAATAGTCTTCAGGGCTGACACAGGCTTGTGGGACATATTGGAGTAAAACTGGCAGCCTTCACATTTGTCGGCTATATCTTTTGCCATTTCATTTGCTCGTGGCCAATAAAATCCAGCTCGGTATGCTTTGGCCACAATGGTCCGAGAGGACGCATGGTAACCACAGGTCCCCGAGTGGATGTCGTTGAGCATCATTCGGCCTTCTTCTGATGTTATGCATTTCTGGCTGACTCCAGTTACGCTTTCCCTAAACAGATGTCCTTTTATCACAGTGAAGGCTTTAGATCGACGGACGATCTGTCGAGCCTCTTCTTCATCCTCTGGGAGTTCCTTCCTAAGGATATACGCAATGTATGGCACTGTCTAGTCGGGAGTGATGACCAAAACCTCCATGATCAGGTCGACCACGGCTGGGACTTCGACTTCAGTCGGATCTGTGGCACTCTTAGGCTGCGGGGGCTCTTCAGTGAAAGGATCTTCTTGAACTGAAGGCGTATGAATGTGTTCTAAAAACACGTTGCTGGGAATGGCTTCTCTCTTGGATCCTATCTTTTTCCAAATCATCGGCTGCTTGATTTTTCAGTCGGGGTATATGATGGAGCTCTAAGCCCTCAAACTTCTTTTCCAACTTCCTCACCGCATTGCAATAACCAGTCATAGATGGGCTTCTGACGTCCCACTCCTTCATCACTTGATTGACTACCAAATCTGAGTCGCCGTAGACCATGAGGCGACGGACGTCGAGTGAGATGGCCATATGTAACCCATACAAAAGTGCTTCATATTCCGCTTCGTTATTGGAGGAATCAAAGTGAATCTGGAGAACATATCTGAGCTTGTCCCCTCGGGGGGATACCAGAACCACCCCAGCACCGGAACCATTCAGCATCTTGGAACCATCAAAGAACATGGTCCAGTGCTCCGAGTGGATTTGAGTCGGCAGTTGCTGTTCGATCCACTCGGCGAGGAAATCTGCTATTGCTTGGGACATGATAGCTTTCTTTGCCTCAAACTTAATATCCAAGGGAAGGAGTTCAATCGCCCACTTTGCCACTCGACCAGTTGCATCTCTATTGTTCAGAATCTCTGATAATGGAGCATCGCTGACGACTGTAATGGAGTGGTCAGAGAAATAATGTGCAACCTTGTTCGTGGTCATATAAATCCCATAAACAAGCTTCTGATAATGTGGATATCTTTGCTTTGATGGGGTCAAAACTTCAGAAACATAATATACTGGGCGCTGAACTTTATAGGCTTTTCCTTCCTCTTCCCGTTCGACCGTAATTACTGTACTAACAACTTGTCCAGTGGCTGCAATGTAAAGCAGTAAAGGCTCTTTGCTGATTGGGGCAGCAAGCACCGGCTGGGTGGAAAGCAGGGCTTTGAGCTCTGCAAATGCTGCATCAGCTTCAGGAGTCCACTCGAACTTATCAGACTTCTTCATTAGTCGGTAAAGAGGCAATGCCTTTTCAT
Organism: Triticum aestivum; assembly: GCF_018294505.1. Taxonomy (NCBI): domain Eukaryota; kingdom Viridiplantae; phylum Streptophyta; class Magnoliopsida; order Poales; family Poaceae; genus Triticum; species Triticum aestivum. Next base: position 615,051,737 of record NC_057799.1, read on the forward strand.
CGAGGAGAGAAATGAATCGACTTAAGGCGGCCAAACAACCTGTAAGCTTCTAGACATCGTGCACACGCACAGGGCACTTCATTCGGAGAATGGCACCAACTTTCTCTGGGTTAGCATCGATCCCTCGTTCGGAAATGAGGAAACCAAGTAATTTTCTGCCCGGAACTCCGAAAGTGCACTTTGATGGATTAAGCTTGATATCATACCTTCTAAGGTTGGCAAAAGTTTCAGCAAGGTCAGCCAACAGGTCGGAACCTTTACGTGACTTGACCACAATGTCATCCATGTATGCTTCCACATTCCGACTGATTTGAGTGAGTAAACACTTCTGAATCATCCTCATGAATGTGGCTCCGGCATTCTTCAGACCGAATGTCATGGTGACATAACAGAAGCACCCGAATGGAGTGATGAAAGCTGTTTTTATCTCATCGGGTCCATACAGTCGGATCTGATGAAACCCGGAATAAGCGTCCAAAAAGGACAAGCGCTCACACCCTGCAGTCGAGTCGACAATTTGATCGATGCGGGGGAGAGGAAAGTGATCTTTCGGGCAGGCCCGATTGATATGTTTGAAGTCAATGCACATGCGAAGTGAGTCGTCCTTCTTGGGGACCATGACAACATTGGCTAACCACTCGGAGTGGTAAATCTCTCAGATAAACTCAGCTGCTAGGAGTCGAGCCACTTCTTCACAGATTGCTTTTCTCTTCTGCACGGCGAACCGTCGAAGGTGTTCTTTGGCCGGTTTCACTTTCGGGTCGACTCGCAAACGGTGCTCAGCCAGCCCCCTGGGAACACCTGGCATGTCAGAAGGTTTCCATGCAAAGATGTCCCAGTTCTCACGGAGGAACTGGATGAGCGCTTCTTCCTATTTGGAGTCGAGTGTTGTCGAGATGTGAGTCGGAGCAGCATTGGGATCGGTCGAGTGAATATGAATCGGCTTCGTTTCACCAGACGACTGAAATGCTGAATCCGTGGCAGGCTTCTTAGCTCGCAACAAATCACTCGGATCTACATTTTTTTTGATACTCCTGTAATTCCACAACTGCCATTTGTGCATCGGCGATCTTTGAGCCCTTCTAGAAGCACTCTTCTACTTTCTTCCGATTGCCAGTGATGGTAATCACTCCCTTAGGACGAGGCATCTTCAATTTAAGGTAAACGTAACATGGTCGAGCCATGAAACATGCATAAGCTGGCCTGCCCAGAATAGCATGATAAGCACTCTGGTCGACGACTTCAAACGTCAACTTTTCCTTGCGATAATTCTTGGAATCACCGAAAACCACATCGAGGGCGATCTGGCCGAGTGACTCAGCCTTCTTGCCAGGAATAACCCCATGGAAACTCATATTGCTTTCACTGAGTCTGGACATCGGAATGCCCATTCCTTTCAAGGTCTCCGCATACAGTATGTTAAGACCACTGCCCCCATCCATCAGAACCTTAGTTAACCGAGTGCCTTAGGTCGACTACCAACGCTTGCCTCCCAGGGGTGGCTATGTGTGTTGGGTGATCAGACTGGTCGAATGTAATGGCGGTCTGGGACCACTTTAAATAACTGGGCGTCGCCGGAGCGACCATGTTCACTTCTCTGTTGATGACTTTCAGTCGACTCTTGCTCTCAACATCAGCGAAAATCATCAGAGTGGAATTGACCTGGGGGTAACCATCATTGTCCTCTTCCTTATCCTCAACTTTGTCCGATTCTTTCTCCTTTTCTTTGGGCTGTTTCTCTCGGAACTGCTGGATTAGGAGCCGACATTGTCGAGTGGTGTGTTTCGGGCAAATGAGATTACCCTCCTCATCTTTTTTGATGTGAATTTGGCATGGTAAATCCAACACATCATTTCCGTCTTGATATTTTACTTTCTTGGGGTTCCATGGCCCTTTGGGCTTCCCCTGGAACTTTCCTTGAGTCACAGCTAAGGTTTCAACAGGAGCAGCTAGCTCGGCTTTGCGCTTCTGCTTCCGACTGGAGTTCCCTCCCCCGGTTTCGTGGGCGACTGTTTTGTGCTTGCCACTCTGGAGCCGATCCTCTTCTTCACCATTAGCATACTTGGTGGCAATTTCCATCATTCGACTCAGAGACATATCTTCGGTCCGACCGAACTTTAGATTCAATTCTCGATACTTGACGCCTTCCTTAAAGGCACAAACTGCTTGGTGATCAGACACATTTTCCACTGTGTGGTGCAACGTGATCCACCTCTGGATATAATCTCTCAAAGTTTCATTCGACTTCTGCACACAAGACTGTAGCTCAGTTAGCCCTGCTGGTCGTTTGCATGTACCCTCAAATGTTCTGACAAACACTCGGGCAAGCTCTTCCCAACTGTAAATACTGCCAGGTGCTAACTGATTCAACCACGCTCTGGCCGAACCCTCTAACATCAAAGGCAGGTGCTTCATGGCCACTTCGTCATTGCCACCACCAATCTGCACAGCCACTCGGTAGTCCTCAAGCCAAGTGTCAGGCTTGGACTCACCAGTGAATTTGCTGACTCCAGTCGCCAACCTGAAGTTGGGAGGAATCACTGCTGCTCTGATGGCTCTGCTGAAACACTCGGGACCCGAAACATGCACCCTACTGCCGGTCAGGTAATCTCTATCGTGGCCATCTCTGTGTACTCTGTTCCTGTCAACCAAACCTTGAACGAGAATGGATCTCGCGTCAAAGCCTGGCTCCCCGGGGTCGACTGGAGTCCTTCGCCCACCACTGTGAGGGCGCCTGTCATCGTGTTGCCGAGGTGCATACGACCCACTCCTTGGGGGAGGAGTGGGCACTCGGCAACGATCATCGTGGTCGAGTCGGTGATCATACTGCTCACGGTTCCTGTACAGATCTCGTCGGTCTCCACGTCCCTCACGCCTCGGGGGCGATCTTGGACTGTGAGCTGACTGGACTGTGTCTGCTACCACGGATCTGCTATGGATCCTATTCTGCGACTGAGATACTGCTGTGTTTTGTTCTCCTGCTGCCCGGAGTAAAGCCCTGATCTGCATCAAACCTCTGCCAGCTTCTAACTGGGAGGGCTGGATCGACTCTGCTATTTGGGCTGCAGCTGTGAGATTTTGAATCGGAGTTCGGTATACCTGAGTAGGAGGCGGAAAAAGTTGTCATCGACTGGACTCAGGAATCCGCTGCCGAGCACGCTCGTCGAGTGCGTGCTGGAGATTCTCCAGTCGAGTGCGCTTAGCCATGTTGGCCAGGCGCAACTCCTCCAAGGCCCGGGCCTCGGGGGTTTCTCCAACGATAGGAGTGTGAAGTGCATCCATGTAGGAGGCGATCCATCGCGTCCCTCACCCACCGTTGTAGCCTCGACCGACCGGAACGCTTGTGCCGGCGGGCAGCAGGGAGTGAAGACGCCACCGGAGCCGACCGATACTGAGTCGACGGCTGCCGCAGGAGGACGCCGCGGACGCACGCGCGAAAGTGCGCTGCCCCGCGGACGGGGAGCACCTCGATATTGAGTGGAGCTTCTTGGAGCCAAGCGGAGTCGTCGGCGACGAACACGAGCGTGCCGAAATGGATCTCGCGGCCCTCGGCCAATCCTCTGCCCGAAACCATGCTGATGGGGATCGGAAAAATCGAAACTCCTCCAACAAGTCGCTAAGACACCTGCCCCACGGTGGGCGCCAACTGTCGTGGTTCTAAGTCTGACAGTAGAATGGGGGTAGGGATGTAGAGGCAAGATCTTAACTATGGAGAAGTTGTACGCAAGAGTTTTACGAGTTCAGGCCCTTCTCGGAGGAAGTAACAGCCCTACGTCTCGGAGCCCGGAGGCGGTCGACTGGATTATATGCGTGTGTGTTACAGGGGGTGCGAACCCTTGTCTCGGAGGAGGGGGGTGGCTTATATAGAGTGTGCCAAGACCCCAGCTCCCCTCCGTTACACAGGAATCAATGTACATAAAGTGAGAGCGTTACAGGTAACGTCAATAATAAAGTGCTATAAATGATCATTAAGTCTATGAGTAAACGTTCGACCGTTGCTGCGCAGAGTGGCTTTAGGTCTTCTACACGTCGAGTGGTTGAGTGGTCGAGTGACCTAAATAAGAAGAGATCCCCGAGTGAATAGTAGGTCGAGTGGATTGCACTCGACACCTTTGTTGAGCCTTCTCTATTTGCTCTTGAACTTCTTTGCTTCTAGGACAACGACCTTAGGTAGGACGTATAGGTCAGGCTTATTGCCCTACCCTAGGTCTATGTCCTCATCAACTGCCGCAGCTCGCGGGTAAAGGCTGGGCAGCCCACCTCGTAAGGTAGGCCGCCGGAGCCCCCCGGTGCTGGGTGGTCCATAGTGGGTCCCGCCCGCTTGTCCGACTGGTGGCGTGTATCACGCCGGTGCTCGATAGTGGTTCGAGCATCTTCGTGAGCTCGTTCTTGAATAACTTAGCGCTTGTCGCGGTGGGTCCGTGGGTCGGACGACGCTATAGAGATGTTATCACAAGCGTCGTCTCGACGGGCCGACGCCCGTGGCAGCTGGCGAGGAGGAGGAGAGTGCACCATGACCGCAGCACCCCCGGTCCTCCCACCGCTGGCATGTGGTGGCTCGGTGGAGCGCCGGCCCGAGGGTCCCGCCGGTCGCGGATCATCTTTGTTGGCGACGACGACGAGGCTCCGGATGGTGGCCCTCCACTCGTCGAGCTTCTCCGAAGCAGGAGGGAAGTCGAGGAGCAGCTGCGCGCGCGCCAAAGCTTCTGCTGGCGTGGGTGGCGGCGACAACTGCGTGGACCGTGGCGCGCTTCGACTTCTAACCACGTTAGAAGGAGCTCTATCACGACCCAGTGGCTACGCACCATTTTCGCCAGCACTTCGACGGGCATGCTGAACTCCTTCGTCCCGAGGACGACGCACAGGGCTCTTCCCATGGCGGTGTCCAGGGTCACCGATGTGGTGACGCTGCTCGTCGCGCACACCATGGGAAGAGCACGCATTGGTAGCCGGTGTGGGCGTCTTGGCGGTTGCTGCGCCGCCCGTCGGTGGCACAACGACACTCCTGGAGGGGCCCACGCCGCCTGCGGGGGCTCCGGCCCCGTCTTTGGATTTGGTGGCATGTGGCCCATCGCCTCGCGCACGAACGGTGCCGCTCGCCAGGCTCTGACTGCCAGGGCAATGCTGGTGCTCGTGGACCGCGGCCCGGGTTCTGTCCGCGACCGGGCCGCTGCTCGCCCGTACTGGCGCGGGTCGTTCGGCCCCCGACGAGCCGATCGCCGTGGCTGTCTTCTTCTTGGGAGCCATGGCGATGAAGAACCGCTAGGCTAACTACTAGACCAGATTCTCACAATTGCGCCCCCTACCTGGCACGCCAAACATGTCGGTGTGGACAACACCTATGGGACCACAAGAATCCCTACTATGGTGGCCGGGGCGCAGGGTTGCAAGAAGAGCAGGATTAACAGTCAGCACAAGGATCGTTTACCTAGGTTCGGGCCGCGAGGATGCGTAAAACCCTAGTCCTCCTTTGGTGGATGTATTGAGTGTTCTTGAGGTCTCGAACTAGCTACGGGGGCTGAGTAGTTCAAAAGAGCCGAATCCCCTCCAGTATGCCATGGGCCTCCTTTTATAGTCGAAAAGGGGCTGCCACAGTGGCACACAGGAGGTGGAAAGGCCTACAGTACTACGAGCTTATCGCCCATATTACAGGACAAGACGCATTTAATGTGTCGCTTAGGTGTCCCCTAGCTTTATCGGGGATGGGAGCGAGGCCCGTCCCGTCCATCGCCGCTCCTCCTGGTGTCGACACGCGCCCTGGCCAGCGATGCGTGCGGCGCCATGTAGGCAGGCAAGCAGCTGAGGTGGCGCGGTGGTAGAGTCTTCACGAAGGTCTGCGTGCCGCCACGCAGGCACTCGCTGATCTGGTCTGGAAGCCGCATGTTGCCACGTAGGTGCCAGCCTAGCTGGTCGGGCTGGCAGCTGCATGTTAGTGGCGGCGGAGAGTCGGCTGGTGCGGGCCTGGCAGTGGCCCTGCTGGCGTTCTCGGTAAGGGTCTTGCCGGGTGGCCAAGCAATGATCTTGCCGCGGTGCGCAGTCGTCAACGGCAAGGATCCTGCTGGGGGTCTTGTGGCTTTCCTCGGTAAGGGTCTCGCCGAGGATCGCCGTCTTTTGGTCCTCATCTGATCTTGTATATCTATGGTCTTGACAAAGATCTGCATGCCACCACAGAGGTGCTTCCCGAGCCCTGGTCCAATCATGGTTGGTTGGTTTGGAACCTGCGGGCTCAAGGGTGGCTCATTCTGTTAGTGTGGGCGAGCTGCCCCGGCAAGGGTCTTGCCGGGCTGCTGAGGCTGCCCCGGCAAGGGCCCTTGCCGGGGAAACCTGCTCCTCCCCGCGGCTTCTTTGTGTTCTTGGCCTTGGCGTTGTCTTGGCCGTCTTGGGCTTCGGCTTCTCTCCGGTCCCCTCCTTTGCCCTGCTACGTGTGGTCGTGGCGCGTGGCTCTAACTGCCCGTGCACAAGTAAAGGGGTCAAAAGGAGAGCCCCTACTTTTGTACACCGACAAGCGCCTGCCGGAGTAGTGCGTTGGACGATCCACAGTGGAGCAGCTGCTGGAGACCATGAGAATGAGGGGCAGCGCCAGAGGTATGAGCAGCCAGGGAGATTTGCCCCTACCCGCCGGCCATGTAGCCTAGCTGGACAGAGCATCGTCGAGGACCAGACCAGATGGGACCAGTGGTGACGGCTTGCTGGAGGGACCCTAGTGCTGCAGGCAGGGGATCAAGGTAGAGGGAAAGGGGAGAGGAGATGCAAGTGGGTAGGGCAATGAACGCTTGCGTGTTTGTTTTTACTTGAGGGTGAGGTGTGACGCAGGCGTCACCAGTTGCATTTTGAGTGTAATATAGGCTGACAATAGAGTCATTTCACTATTCGCCTTCCCTTCAATTTTTAGTGAGGTTATACCCGAAACACCCCCCCTCCAAAGCGAAATTAGTTAAGCCCAGGCCCATAACTCAAAAATGACTTCTTTACATCTTTTATGGCTTATTTTGACAATAAGCCCCGAAAAGGCGGAATAGGACTGGCCCTTAACCTGCAATTCAATTGTGCGTGCAATGATGAATCACTCCTGCCTGCTATAGTGTACATTTAGGCATCATCATACATGGCATAACCTAATACATGTGCATTCCATTGTAGAATCTGGAATATGCAATGTTTATGTTAGTTCTTACGTTGCACATGATATTTAAATGCCCCTTAAATCTGGTCAGTCAAGTGATGGTCTTTAAGCCTACTTCTTTGCTTATTTTCTTGATATGTAAGATTTGCACACACATATGTTCAATTGCTTGTTTGCATCAGCCAGCCATACTACTACTGTTTGCTTTGATTACTTGTTGTTCTTGACCTAACACTCTAACAGAGCTTCTCAATGATTTAAACACTAAGGGCTGCTGTAGTGGGGCCTTTTCTAACTCATAGGTGACATAAAGGTTTGGCTGTACACTAAAGTAGGCTCTCCAAGAGTACCTGGAGTTCGAAGGTATGCCTAGTTTTTACATAGTGCAGACATAGTAAATGCTCATTTCATTGCGTGCAAGTGCAAGAGATGCGGCATGTTTCATTATGTGGTGTTGTTTTGTTATAATCTCATCCTTTTGTGTTCACAGACTGGAAAGTATGCATATTTATCTTCCAAGGAGACGAGTAACTAGTTTGTGTCACCTTGCAGAGGGGGTGCAATGAAGATAAGATTGAGGATTTCCAAGTACAAGATGTTAGGAAGGACCCTTGCAAGAAAAGTAGGAGCTGCACTGAGCCTCTTCAACCTGTTAAGGTAAGTCACTGTATCCAACTCAACAGTTCAATTCCTTGTTTGTTTCGGGCATAGTTAATTTGCTCTTTTCAATTGCTTTATTTCTCCTCAGTTAATGAGATTCCTAAAGAATGATGCCTGATGTTGGGTACTTGTATAACTATTAGTTGACATAATTAAAGGCCTTACCATTTAATTACTCTACCGAAGTGTGCTTGAAGCTTTGAAGTCTATTAACCAACTACTATTGCACGAGGCTCACAATCTAGATTATACTAGGCTAATGATTGCATAGTTTTGCTTGCTGTAGTATGTTTGTATGAAACCCTCTGCTGTTCATTATGCTCCCTAAGACTTTAATTGAGCTACAGAATGGCCAACTGCTTGCTTACTTCTACGCAACATGCTGTCTAAATTTGTAACTTGTCTCTGTTTTGGATTGGGCCCCAACATCATGCTCCTCTGGTGAGCTAAGAGAGATTTATGTATGCAGGCTGCACAGACTACCTTTTTATCATTTTTAAAATATCACCTGCTTATGCTTCATGATGTGTAACATTATTGTTAGTCATGTTTTGCCATGTACAAAATAGTCTGTCTAGCTCGCTTCACTGTTGTAACTATATTTTTGCCCTAGTCATGTGTACTTACAGAAACATTTCAGGATGAAGTGACATCAACACAAAGATCTGCGAGCAGTGCGGCATGGCCGTTACCGAATGATTATGGATTGGAATTGGAATGTGCTGATGTTCTCGAGCATCAACTAGAGGTGGCAAGACAACGTGTACATGATTCTGAACGTACAATCAACAAGTTGAGACTGGACATGCAGTTATTAGATGCAGGAGTCAAAAAAATGAAACAAGACACTGAGGTAACAACGAAGGAATCGAAGATTTTGCAGACTGAAATTTGTGCTATCTAGATCCGGCCAATCCTATTTTCTGAAGAGATTATAGTTCAAATGGTAAGTTATGTTGATGCGCGTCCATGATGTATGAGCTGTATTTGCCCAGTGTATGTAATTTGTTGTTTGTGTATGCTTTATTATCGCTGGTGTCGAACCATAATGCCCAGTGGGTATAATCGGCTGTAATTTCTCTATTGTATAGTGTAGGATTATTCTACGTTTCTATGCCTTATTCTTTGAATATGCTATATCGTTCAAACGGGGGCCAACTCGCCCAAATGTTGTAGTGACCATGGCCCTCCACAGGTCGTACGATCCATGGGCCATCTACGGAACGGACGATCCATGGCCTTCTATGGCCGTCGGATCCGTGGGCCTTCTATCGGCTGTCGGATCCATGGGCCTTCTATGGGCCATCGGAACCATGGGCCTTCTATGGGCCGTCAGATCAATGGGCCTTCTATGGGCCATCGGGTCAATGGGCCTTCTACGTCCCGTAGGATCCATGGGCCTTCTACGGGCCATCTCATCTATGGGCCTTGTACGGGCTGTATAAGGGGACGTAAACGGGCTAGAGTGGAAATCATACGTTTTATGGGCTGACCATAACGGGCCGTTAATAGGCCGTATTTGATGATGCTATGAAAATGGCCCAATAGATTAACGGGCCGCAAACGGGCCGACAGTATCCACGGGCTGAATTTGGCCCACAAGCAGAAAAGGCCAGTAACGGGCTGTAAGTAACCGAATGCTGGAAATGAGCCCAAGAACAAATGGGCCCTCAGTAGGCCGAAAGGTAACACGGGCTGGAAACGACCCAATGGAATAATGGGCCGCTAATGGGTATAAACCGATACACTGTTCATTACGGGCCGGTTTCACCACGGGCCATTAATGGGCCAAGAGTTACAAAGGGACTCATATGGGCCGAAATACGTCATGGGCCATACATGGGCCGGAAGTTAAAACGGGCTGGAATTATATTGGACGGCCCAGATGACGCTACTGGGCCTAATTCGGATAGGCCGTGAACGAGCCCTGGGTTAGCGGGTGGTAAATGGGCTATGTGCGAACAGGCCGTTAACAGGCTTGTCGTGGGCCGGCCCGCCACCTTTTGACCAAGTCAAACGGGTCGTCCTTTTCACAGGAATGGGCCTCTGCTGGGCCGTGCCACATGTCGATGTATCATAGGCGCTTTGGGTCCAATGAGTGGATGACATCTGTCCCAACGGTGAGCCGACACGTGTTTCCTCTAGCCAATGATGATTTTACACGTGGAAAATCCCCATTGGTCGGGGCTGTTAACGTGTTATTGGATCCAAAACCCGACCCGATAGCTTAACGGTGTTCCATTACGGTGGATGCCACGTGTCGGTCACCCTTGACGAAAGCACTTCTGTGACGCGCGATTTATCGTCATGGAAGTGGACACTTCCGTGATGATAATTTTGGTAATGTCATGGAACACTTCTACGACAGCACAGGTATGACTATCTTGATTCTGTCATAAATTTGTCATGGATGTACATGCATGACAGAAAATGTGACCTACTGTGACAAACACGTATCATCACGGAAGTGTAATTTTTTGTAGTGCGTTTAGGTCATATTGGTGTAAAGCGCATGAAGAAACTCCATGCAGATGGACTTTTGGAATCACTTGATTATGAATCATTTGATGCTTGCAAACCATGCTTCATGGGCAAGATGACTAAGACTCCGTTCTCCGGAACAATGGAGCGAGCCATTGACTTATTGGAAATAATACATATCGATGTATGCGGTCCGATGAGTGTTGAGGCTCGCGGCGGGTATCTTTATTTTGTAACCTTCACAGATGATTTAAGCAGATATGGGTATAGCTACTTAATGAAACACAAGTCTGAAACATTTGAAAAGTTCAAAGAATTTCAGAGTGAAGTGGAGAATCATCGTAACAAGAAAATAAAGTTTCTACAATCTGATCGCGGAGACGAATATTTGAGTTACGATTTTGGCCTTCATTTAAAACAATGTGGAATAGTTGCACAATTCACGCCACGTGGAACACCACAGCATAATGGTATGTCCGAACATCGTAACCGTACTTTATTAGATATGGTGCGAGCTATAATGTCTCTTACCGATTTACCACTATCGTTTTGGGGTTAGGCATTAGAGACAACTGCATTCACGTTAAATAGGGCACCATCTAAATCTGTTGAGACAACACCGTATGAACTCTGGTTTGGCAAGAAACCTAAGCTGTCGTTTCTTAAAGTTTGTGGTTGCGATGCTTATGTGAAAAAGCTTCAGCCTGATAAGCTCGAAGCCAGATCGGAGAAGTGCGTCTTCATATGATACCCAAAAGAACTGTTGGGTACACCTTCTATCACAGATCTGAAGGCAAGATCTTTGTTTCTAAGAACGGATCCTTTCTAGAGAAGGAGTTTGTCTAGAAAGATGTGAGTGGGAGGAAAGTATAACTTGATGAGGTAATTGTACCTTCTCTCGAATTGGAAAGTAGCTCATCACAGAAAACCGTTCCCATGATGCCTACACCAACAAGAGAGGAAGCTAATGATAATGATCAAGAAACTTCAGATCAAGTTACTACCGAACCTCGTAGGTCAACCAGAGCACGTTCCGCGCCAGAGTGGTATGGTAATCCTGTTCTGGAAGTCATGTTACTAGACCATGATGAACCTACGAACTATGACAAAGCGATGATGAGCCCAGATTCCGCAAAATGGCTTGAGTCCATGAAATCTGAGATAGGATCCATGTATGAGAATAAAGTATGGACTTTGGTTGACTTGCCCGATGATCGGCAAGCAATAGAGAATAAATGGATCTTCGAGAGGAAGAAGGACGCTGATAGTAATGTTACTATCAACAAAGCTAGAGTTGTCGAAAAAGGTTTTTGACAAGTTCAAGGTGTTGACTACGATGAGATTTTCTCACTCGTAGTGATGCTTAAGTCTGTCTGAATCATGTTAGCAATTGCCACATTTTATGAAATCTGGCAAATGGATGTCAAAACTGCATTCCTTAATGGATTTCTTAAAGAAGAGTTGTATATGATGCAACCAGAAGGTTTTGTCAATCCTAAAAGTGCTAACAAAGTGTGCAAACTCTAGCGATCCATCTATGGACTGGTGCAAGCATCTCGGGGTTGGAATATACGCTTTGATAAGGTGATCAAAGCATATGGTTTTATACAGACTTGTGGTGAAGCCTGTATTTATAAGAAAGCGAGTGGATGACATATTATCGATTGGAAATGATATAGAATTTCTGGATAGCATAAAAGGATACTTGAATAAGAATTTTTCAATGAAAGACCTCGGTGAAGCTACTTATATATTGGGCATCAAGATCTATAGGATAGATCGAGATGCTAAATAGGACTTTCACAAAGCACATACCTTGATAAGATTTTGAAGAAGTTCAAAATGGATCAATCAAAGAAAGGGTTCTTGCCTGTGTTGCAAGGTGTGAAGTTGAGTAAGACTCAAAATCCGACCACGACAGAAGATAGAGAGAGAAGGAAAGTCTTTGCCTATGCCTCAACCATAGATTCCATAAAGTATGACATGCTGTGTACCAGTCCTATTGTGTGCCTTGCCATTAGTTTGGCAAGGAGGTACAATAGTGATCCAGGAGTAGACCACCAGACAGCGGTCAAAATTATCCTTAGGTACCTTAAAGAGGACTAAGGAACTGTTTCTCGGTTATGGAGGTGATAAAGAGTTCGTCGTAAAGGGTTATGTTGATGCAAGCTTTGACACCGATCCAGATGACGCTAAGTCTCAATCTAGATTCATATTGAAAGTGGGAGCAATTAGCTAGAGTAGCTCCATGTAGAGCATTGTGGACATAGAAATTTGCAAAATACATATGGATCTGAATGTGGCAGACCCGTTGACTAAACCTCTCTCACAAGCAAAACATGATCACACCTTGTTACTCTTTGAGTGTTAATCACATGGCGATGTGAACTATATTATTGACTCTAGTAAACTCTTTGGGTGTCAGTCACATGGCGATGTGAACTATGGGTATTAATCACATGGTGATGTGAACTAGATTATTGACACTAGTGAAAGTGGGAAACTGAAGAAAATATTCCCTAGAGGATATAGTAAAGTTGTTATTTTATATTTCCTTATTCATGATAAAGGTTTATTATTCATGCTAGAATTGTATTGACCGGAAACTTAAATACATGTGTGGATACATAAACAAATATTGTGTCCCTAGTGAGCCTCTACTAGACTAGCTCGTTGATCAAAGATGGTTAAGGTTTCCTAACCATAGACATGAGTTGTCATTTGATAATGGGATCACATCATTAGGAGAATGATGTGATGGACAAGACCCATCCGTTAGCTTAGCATAACGATCATTCAGTTTGTTGCTATTGCTTTCTTCATGTCAAATACTTATTCCTTCGACTACGAGATTATGCAACTCCCGGATACCGGAGGAATACCTTGTGTGCTATCAAACGTCACAACGTAACTGGGTGACCATAAAGATGCTCTACGAGTATCTCCGAAGGTGTTTGTTGAGTTGGTATAGAACGAGATTAGGATTTTTCACTCCGAGGATCGGAGTGGTATCTCTGGGCCCTCTCGGTAATACACATCATAAGCTTGCAAGCAAATGACTGAGTTAGTCAAAAGGTGATGTATTATGGAACGAGTAAAGAGACTTGTCGGTAACGAGATTGAACTAGGTGTGAAGATACCGACTATCAAATCTCGGGCAAGTAACATATCGTTGGACAAAGGGAATTATGTATGTTGTCATAACGGTTCGACCGATAAATATCTTCGTAGAATATGTAGGAGCCAATATGGGCATCTAGGTTCCGCTATTGGTTATTGACCGAAGAGGTGTCTCGGTCATGTCTACATAGTTATCGAACCCGTAGGGTCCACACGCTTAACGTTCAACGATGATATAGTATTATATGAGTTATGTGATTTGGTGACCGAATGTTGTTCGGAGTCCTGGATGATATCACGATCATGACGAGGAGTTTAGAATGGTCGAGAGGTAAAGATTGCTATATAGGATGATGGTATTCGGACACCGGAAGTGTTTCGGGGGTTACCGGGTACTTATTGGGTCACCGGAAGGGGTTCTGGGCACCCCCGGAAAAAGATATGGGCCTTATGGGCCAAGAGGGGAAACGCACCAGCCACAAGGGGCTGGTGCACCCCCCATATGGGCCGGCCTAAGGAGGGGAAGGAAAGGGGAGAAGGGAAAGGAAAGTGTGGATCAGGACCCCCTCTTTCCTTCTCCCTCGGTTAAATATGGCAGGGGGTGCCACATGGGGAGGACCCCAAGTATATATATATGTGTGGGGGGGGTGGGGGCGCCCTAGCACAACCCGGACAATTGCCTACCCATGTGAGGCGCCCCCATCCACCGTTTACGGTCTACGAGGGTATGTAGACACACTCTCCCTCTCGTTGCTATGCATCTCCATGGATAGATCATTGCGTGTGCGTAGAATTTTTTTTTTGTTTTCCATGCAACGATTCTCGGGTTCAACTGTGATGACTTCAGCTCCACGGCATTACTCATTAGGGACATGTTTACGAAAACTTACCGACTGTCGTCGACAAGGTCAGTCTAGCTCGGATACAGGAGTGGCAACATCAAATTGTTTTGGTAGGGTAATAGTCGTCTGGTGCTACCTCTTGAGCTTGCGTTGGTTTTTCCCTTGCAGAGGAAAGGGTGATGCAGCAAAGTAGAGTAAATATTTCCCTTAGCTTTTGAGAACCAAGGTATCAATCCAGTAGGAGATAACGCTCAAGTCACCGCATACCTGCACAAACAAACACCAACTTGCACCCAACGCGATAAGGGGGTGTCAATCCCTTCATGGTTATTAGCAAAGTGAGACCTGATAGAGATGATAAACAGTAAAATAATATTTTTTGTATTTTTTGGTATATGGAACGGAAAGTAAAAGATTGCAAAGTAAAGGAAATAGGAAACTGAAATTATAGATCGGAAACTTATATGATGGAAAATAGACCCGGGGGCCATAGGTTTCACTAGAGGCTTCTCTCAAGATAGAAATTATTACGGTGGGTGAACAAATTACTGTCGAGCAATTGATAGAAAAGCGCAAAGTTATGACGATATCTAAGGTAATGATCATGAATATAGGCATCACGTCCGTGTCAAGTAGACCAAAACGATTCTGCATCTACTACCATTACTCCACACATCGACCACTATCCAGCGTGCATCTAGATTATTAAGTTCATAAAGAACGGAGTAACGCATTAAGCAAGATGACATGATGTAGAGGAATTAACTCAAGCAATATGATGAAAACCCCATCTTTTTATCCTCGATGGCAACAATACAATACGTGCCTTGCTGCCCCTGCTGTCACTAGGAAAGGACACCGCAAGATTGAACCCTAAGCTAAGCACTTCTGCCGTTGCAAGAAAAACCGATCTAGTTGGCCAAACCAAATCGATAGTTCAAAGAGACTTGCAAAGATATCAAATCATGCATATAAGAATTCAGAGAAGATTCAAATAATATTCATATATAAACTTGATCATAAATCCACAATTCATCGGATCTCGGCAAACACACCGCAAAAGAGTATTACATCGAATAGATCTCCAAGAACATCGAGGTAAACTTTGTATTGAGAATCAAAGATAGAGAAGAAACCATCTGGCTACTAGCTATGGACCCGTAGGTCTGTGGTAAACTACTCACGCTTCATCGGAGAGGCAATGGTGTTGATGTAGAAGCCTTCTGTGATCGAATCCCCCTCCGGCAGGACGTCGGAAAAGGCCCCAAGATGGGATCTCACGGGTACAGAAGGTTGCGGTGGTGGAAAAGTTGTTTTGTTACTCTCCTGGATGTTTTTAGGGTATAAGAGTATATATGGGAGGAAGATCTAGGTCAGGGGACTCTCGAGGGGGCCACAAGGTTTGGGGGCGCGCCCACCCCCCTGGGCACGTCCTCCACCCTTGTGGCCGCCTAGAAGCTCCTCTGACTTGCACACCAAGTCTCCTGGGTGCCTTCTGGTCCAAGAAAAATCATAGCGAAAGTTCTATATTCCATTTGGACTCCGCTTGGTATTCCTTTTGTGTGAAACTCTAAAAAAAGGGGAAAACAGAAACTGGCACTGGGCTCTAGGTTAATAGGTTAGTCCCAAAAATCATATAAAATAGCATATTAATGCATATAAAACATCCAAAATAGCTAATATGATAGCATGGAACAATCAAAAATTATAGATAAGTTGGAGACGTATCAAGCATCCCCAAGCTTAATTCCTGCTCATCCTCGAGTAGGTAATTGATAAAAACATAATTTTTGATGTGGAATGCTACCTAACATATTTATCCATGTAATTATCTTTATTGTGGCATGAATGTTCAGATCCGTAAGATTCAAAACAAAAGTTTAATATGGACATAAAAATAATAATACTTCAAGCATACTAACAAAATAATTGTGTCTTCTCAAAATAACATGGCCAAAGAAAGCTTATCCCTACAAAATCATATAGTCTGGCTATGCTCCATCTTCATCACACAAAATAATTAAATCATGCACAACCCCGATGACAAGCCAAGCAATTGTTTCATACTTTTGATGTTCTCAAACTTTTTCAACTTTCACGCAATACATGAGCGTGAGCCATGGACATAGCACTATAGGTGGAATAGACGGTGGTTGTGGAGAAGACAAAAAGAAGGAGATAGTCTCACATCAACTAGGCGTATCAACGGGCTATGGAGATGCCCATTAATAGATATCACTATGAGTGAGTAGGGATTTCCATGCAACGGATGCACTAGAGCTATAAGTTTATGAAAAGCTCAAAAAGAAAACTAAGTGGGTGTGCATCCAACTCGCTTGCTCACGAAGACCTAGGGCAATTTGAGGAAGCCTATCATTGGAATATACAAGCCAAGTTCTATAATGAAAAATTCCCACTAGTATATGAAAGTGATATCATAGGAGACTCTCTATCATGAAGATCATGGTGCTACTTTGAACCACAAGTGTGGCAAAAAGAATAGTAACATTGTCCCTTCTCTCTTTTCTCTCATTTTTTTATTGGGCCTCCTTTCATTTTTTTGGCCTCTATTTTTTTGTCCGGAGTCCCATCCCTACTTGTGGGGGAATCATAGTCTCCATCATCCTTTCCTCACATGGGACAATGCTCTAATAATGAAGACCATCACACTTTTATTTACTTACAACTCAAAAATTACAACTCGATGCTAGAACAAGATATGACTATGTGTATGCCTCCGGCGGTGTACCGGGATGTGCAATGAATCAAGACTGACATGTATAAAAATTATGATGAACGGTGGCTTTGCCACAAATACGATGTCAACTACATGATCATGCAAAGCAATATGACAATGATGATGCGTGTCATAATAACGAAACGGTGGAAAGTTGCATGGCAATATATCTCGGAATGGCTATGGAAATGCCATAATAGGTAGATATGGTGGCTGTTTTGAGGAAGGATATTGTCGGGTGGTAGGTGCGACTTATGCCAACGGGTGGCTTATCATTGTGGGAGCCAGTAAAACGTCGCCGGTGCCTGGAAACGGGATGAGGCGAAGACATGCACGCCGGCGGATCTTACCCATGTTCGGGGCTCTCCGTGGAGATAACACCCCTAGTCTTACTCTGCGGGGTCTCCGCATGATCACTAGATCCATACAAGTAACTACAAGCACTCCTTGAGCTGTTTAGCTAGAGGAAGAGGAAGGACAAGGATAGCTCTCCTTTTCTCTCTAGGTGGTGTGTGGAATTCTATGAGATCAACCCTTTGCATGGGTGTCCCGGGGGGTTTATATAGGCCTACCCCCCAGGGGTACAATGGTAATCTGGCTGGGCGCGGGTCCCAGCCGTCAGTGTCTATGCTCGCCGGCTTCTCCGCCAGTCATTGGGGCCCGCCGACTGGTGGGTCCCGCCGGCTGCCGGCCTCTTGGCCAGCAGGCCGGCCCCACCGCTTGGGGGCTTTGTCGGCGGCTAGTTACTATTGCCTCGCCTCTGACGACAAGGGCTTTGTCGAGGTAAGCGTGGCTACAGCGTTGCCGCCTTGCAAGCTCTCACTGTAGCCTTACCTCGTCTTGTCTCCTTAATGAGGCACATGCTTCGAGGGAGGGAGGTAGCCGGCTATTGGGAGCCGGCCACACCCTTGGCCGACTAGAGGAGGCCAGGCCGCCTTCGGGTGTCTCTCGGGCAAAGGGGCCCGCCGCCCACGGGCCGTACTGGCGCCTGTCGTGGGTGACATCGACGCCAACATGGCTACAGTGCCGTGCCGGATGGGGGATGGCTGGCCCGTACGGCGCCCTGTGGCCATGCCTGTTCCGGGATTCGGGGGTAGTGGGCTGTACTGCGGCCACACCCCATCCTATCGCCGCTATGTGGGTACAGTCTTGGTGGGTGCAGTCTTGGCCGGCTTCTGGGAGCCGGCTTTCTTCGTGGCCGGCTTTTGGGAGTCGGCTTTCTTCATGGCCGGCTTCTGGGAGTCGGTCCTCTTGAGGCCGGCTCCCTGGAGTCGGTTATCTGGTATCTTTCCTGGAGGAGGTTTCTGAGGCTGGGTCGCCTCCTGGGAGTCGGCCCTCGGCTGGGGGAAGGCGATCCTATGCTTTGTATGCTTGAAGGCTTGAATGGCCTGGTAATTTTTCAAAGAGCTAGGGGAGTCGGCTAGGCTACCCGTGGCCATTTACTCCGACAGTAGTCCCCCAAGCTGGTTGGGCTTCGAGGCCGAGAGGAGGTCGAGAAGCTCGGTCAGCTTCTTATCTTGACGAGCCAGCAGCTGGGAGCCGGCTTCGGTTGGGCGCGCCGTCTTGGCGAAATTTTTTAAGTCGGAAGGCAGGAGTCTGTTGGCGCGCGCGCCGGGCTGTGGGCCGGCCGCTCGCTGCCAGTGAACCACGTGGCGTCCCTTGGCTGAAAAGAGCCTGCGAATCCACGTGCGCGACAAGACGTCGCCGCAGGCCAAGGGCCCACCACTCCTACGCCTAGGCCCAGGCGCGGATTCTTTGCGGCCCAAGACTGTCCGCACGTCTTCCGGCGGCGGTTTCCGCACGCCGTTAGGGCGTAATAATCGCGGGACGTGGGGAGTGGGCGCAGTTAATCCCATGTTTCTCCCCACGCCTCGCCTCCTCGGCTTCGCCGCACGAGGCTATAAGTAGGGGGAGGAGGGGAAGCGGCAGATGCTCGCATGCTCCTCTCCTTTCCGCCATGTTCTTCCTCATGCTTTCCTTCACAGCAGCGACTCGCCACCGCGCTGTCCCACCAATCTTCACTCCGCCCGCAGCTTCGCCGCCGCAAGGCCGTGCTTTCTCCGCCGCCGCACTCTTTCTTGTCAGCCTCTCGCCACCATGCAGTACGGCGGGGACTGGGACGGCTCCAACGTCCATATGGACTACATCGAGTTCCTCCACAAGACGCTGCGGTTGCCCGGCGCGTACCAGGTGCGGGTCCGTCTCGCGCCTGCGAAGGAGTGTTGGAAATATGCCCTAGAGGCAATAATAAAATCGTTATTATTGTATTTCCTTGTTCATGATAATTGTCTGTTGTTCATGCTATAATTGTATTAACTGGAAACTGTAATACATGTGTGAATAGATAGACCACAACATGTCCCTAGTAAGCCTCTAGTTGACTAGTTCGTTGATCAATAGATGGTTATGGTTTCCTGACCATGGACATTGGATGTCATTGATAACGGGATCACATCATTAGGAGAATGATGTGATGGACAAGACCCAATCCTAAGCATAGCACAAGATCGTGTAGTTCGTTTGCTAGAGCTTTTCTAATGTCAAGTATCATTTCCTTAGACCATGAGATTGTGCAACTCCCGGATACCGTAGGAATGCTTTGGGTGTACCGAACGTCACAACGTAACTGGGTGGCTATAAAGGTGCACTACAGGTATCTCCAAAAGTGTCTGTTGGGTTGGCACGAATCGAAACTGGGATTTGTCACTCCGTATGACGGAGAGGTATCTCTGGGCCCACTCGGTAATGCATCATCATAATGAGCTCAATGTGACCAAGTGTTTGGTCACGGGATCATGCATTACGGTACGAGTAAAGTGACTTGCCGGTAACGAGATTGAACAAGGTATTGGGATACCGATGATCGCATCTCGGGCAAGTAATGTACCTATTGACAAAGGGAATTGTATACAGGATTGATTGAATCCTCAACATCGTGGTTCATCCGATGAGATCATCATGGAACATGTGGGAGCCAACATGGGTATCTAGATCCCGCTGTTGGTTATTGACCGGAGAGTCTTCTCGGTCATGTCTGCATGTCTCCCGAACCAGTAGGGTCTACACACTTAAGGTTCGGTGACGCTAGGGTTGTAGAGATATTAGTATGCGGAAATCCAAAAGTCGGCAGAGTCCCGGATGAGATCCCGGACGTCACGAGGAGTTCCAGAATGGTCCGGAGGTAAATATTTATATATGGGAAGTCCTATTTTGGCCACCGAAAAATGTTCGGGATTTTTCGGTATTGTACCAGGAATGTTCTAGAAGGTTCCAAAGTGGGGCCCACCTGCATGGGGGGACCCACATGAACGTGGGTAGTGGGGGCAAGGCCCCACACCCCTGGTCAAGGTGCACCAAGATCCCACCTTAGAAGGAATAAGATCACATCCCGAAGGGATAAGATCAAGATCGCCAAAAAGGGGGATAACAATCGGTGGGGAAGGGAAATGATGGGATTTCTTTCCCCCACCTTTGCCAACGCCCCAATGGACTTGGAGAGCAAGCAATCAGCCCCATCCATCCCTATATATAGTGGGGAGGCGCATGGGAGCAGCACCCCAAGCCCCTGGCGCCTCCCTCTCCCTCCCGTGACACCTCTCCCTCTCGCTGAGCTTGGCGAAGCCCTGCCGAGATCCACGCTGCTTCCACTACCACGCCGTCGTGCTGCTGGATCTCCATCTACCTCTCCCTCCCCTTGCTGGATCAAGAAGGAGGAGATGTCTTCCCAACCGTACGTGTGTTGAACGCGGAGGTGCCGTCCGTTCGGCGCTCGGTCATCGGTGATTTGGATCACGACGAGTACGACTCCATCAACCCCGTTCACTTGAACGCTTCCGCTCGCGATCTACAAGGGTATGTAGATGCACTCTTTTCCCTCTTGTTGCTAGAAGACTCCATAGATTGTTCTTGGTGATGCGTAGAAAAATTTGAATTATTGCTACGTTCCCCAAAAGTGGCATCATGAGCCAGGTCTATGCGTAGATTCTATGCACGAGTAGAACACAAAGTAGTTGTGGGCGATGATTTGTTCAATTTTCTTGCCGTTACTAGTCTTATCTTGATTCGGTGGCATTGTGGGATGAAGCGGCCCGGACCGACCTTACACGTACTCTTACGTGAGACAGGTTCCACCGACTGACATGCACTTGATGCATAAGGTGGCTAGCGGGTGTCTGTCTCTCCCACTTTAGTTGGATCAGATTCGATGAAAAGGGTCCTTATGAAGGGTAAATAGAAATTGGCATATCACCGTTGTGGCTTTTGCGTAGGTAAGAAACGTTCTTGCTAGAAACCCATAGCAGCCACGTAAAACATGCAACAACAATTAGAAGACGTCTAACTTGTTTTTGCAGGGTATGCTATGTGATGTGATATGGCCAAAAGGATGTGATAAATTATATATGTGATGTATGAGATTGATCATGTTCTTGTAATAGGAATCACGACTTGCATGTCGATGAGTATGACAACCGGCAGGAGCCATAGGAGTTGTCTTAATTTATTGTATGACCTGCGTGTCAATGAAAACGCCATGTAATTACTTTACTTTATTGCTAACCGTTAGCGATAGTAGTAGAAGTGATAGTTAGCGAGACAACTTCATGAAGACACGATGATGGAGATCATGGTGTCATGCCGGTGACGAAGGTGATCATGCCGCGCCTCGAAGATGGAGATCAAAGGCGCAAGATGATATTGGCCATATCATGTCACTTTATGATTTGCATGTGATGTTTGTCATGTTTACATCTTATTTGCTTAGAACGACGGTAGCATAAATAAGATGATCCCTCACTAAATTTCAAGAGATGTGTTCCCC
The DNA here is from genome assembly GCF_018294505.1 of Triticum aestivum. Lineage (NCBI taxonomy): Eukaryota > Viridiplantae > Streptophyta > Magnoliopsida > Poales > Poaceae > Triticum > Triticum aestivum. The sequence goes on from NC_057799.1 coordinate 615,073,519, forward strand.
CTAACTGTGCACCGTTGCGAAGGTTCGTTGTTTCGAAGCACCACGTGATGATCGGGTGTGATAGATTCTAACGTTCGCATACAACGGGTGTTGACGAGCCTAGCATGTACAGACATGGCCTCGGAACACAAGCAAAACACTTAGGTTGACTTGACGAGCCTAGCATGTACAGACATGGCCTCGGAACACAAGAGACCGAAAGGTCGAACATGAGTCGTATAGTAGATACGATCAACATGGAGATGTTCACCGATGATGACTAGTCCGTCTCACGTGATGATCGGACACGGCCTAGTCGATTCGGATCATGTATCACTTAGATGACTATAGGGATGTCTATCTAAGTGGGAGTTGATTAAATAATCAGATGAACTTAATTATCATGAACATAGTCAAAAGGTCTTTGCAAATAATGTCGTAGCTTATGCTTTAGTTCTACTAAGATATGTTCCTAGAGAAAATTTAGTTGAAAGTTGATAGTAGCAATTATGCGGACTGGGTCCGTAAACTGAGGATTGTCCTCATTGCTGCATAGAAGGCTTATGTCCTTAATGCACCGCTCGGTGTGCTGAACCTCGAGCGTCATTTGTGGATGTTGCGAACATCTGACATACACGTTTTGATGACTACGTGATAGTTCAGTGCGTAATGTTGAACGGTTTAAAATTGTGGCACCAAAGACGGTTCTGAAACGTCGCAGAACATATGAGATGTTCCAAAGACTGAAATTGGGATTTCAGACTAGTGCCCACGTCAAGAGGTATGAGACCTCTGACAAGTTTCTTAAGCCTGCAAACTAAGGGAGAAAAGCTCAATCGTTGAGCATGTGCTCAGATTGTCTGAGTACTACAATCACTTGAATCCAGTGGGAGTTAATCTTCCAGATGAGATAGTGATGGTTCTCCATAGTCACTGCCACCAAGCTATTAGAGCTTCATGATGAACTATAACATATCAGGGATAGACATGATGATCCTTGAGGAACTCACGATGTTTGACACCGCGAAAGTAGAAATCAAGTAGGAGCATCAATTGTTGATGGTTAGTAAAACCACTAGTTTCTAGAAGGGCAATGGCAAGAAGGGATACTTCATGAAACGGCAAATCAGTTGCTGCTCTAGTGAAGAAACCCAAGGTTGAAGCCAAACCCGAGACTAAGTTCTTCTGAAATGAGGGGAACGGTCACTGAAGCAGAACTACCCTAGATACTTCGTAGATGAGAAGGCTGGCGTGGTCGACAGAAGTATATTGGATATACATTATATTAATGTGTACTTTACTAGTACTCCTAGTAGCACCAGGGTATTAGATACCGGTACGGTTGCTAAGTGTTAGTAACTCGAAATAAAAGCTGCGGAATAAACGGAGACTAGCTAAAGGTGAGATGACGATATGTGTTGGAAGTGTTTCCAAGGTTGATGTGATCAAGCATCGCATACTCCCTCTACCATCGAGATTGGGGTTAAACCTGAATAATTGTTATTTGGTGTTTGCGTTGAGCATAGACATGATTGGATTATGTTTATCGCAATACGGTTATTCATTAAAGGAGAATGATGGTTACTCTGTCTATTTGAATAATACCTTCAATGGTCTTGCACCTAAAATGAATGGTTTATTGAATCTCGATCGTAGTGATACACATGTTCATGCCAAAAGATATAAGATAGTAATGATAGTACCACATACTTGTGGCACTGCCACTTGAGTCATATTGGTATAAAACGCATGAAGAAGCTCCATGTTGATGGATCTTTGGACTCACTCGTTTTTGAAAAGATTGAGACATGCGAACCATGTCTATTAGTATATATGCATGAAGAAAGTCCATACAGATGGATCATTTGGACTCACTTGATTTTGAATCACTTCAGACATGCAAATCATACCACATGGGCAAGATGACTGAAAGGCCTCGTTTTCAGTAAGATGGAACAAGAGAGCAACTTGTTGGAAGTAATACATTTTGATGTATGCAGTCCAATGAGTGCTGAGGCATGCAGTGGATATCATTATGTTCTTACTTCACAGATGATTTACTTGATGAAACACAAGTTTGAATTATTGAAAGGTTCAAGTAATTTCAGAGTGAAGTTGAAGATCGTCGTGACAAGAGGATAAAATGTCTGTGATATGACCATAGAGATGAATATCTGAGTTACGAGTTTGGCACACAATTAAGAAATTGTGGAAATTGTTTGACGACTAATACCGCCTGGAACACCATATTGTGATGGTGTGTCCGAACATCATAATTGCACCCTATTGGATATGGTGCATACCATGATGTCTCTTATCAAATTACAACTATCGTTTATGGGTTAGGCATTAGAGACAACCACATTCACTTTAAACAATTCCATTGAGACGACACCGTATGAACTATGGTTTAGAGAAACCTAAGCTGTCGTCTCTTAAAAGTTTGGGGCTGCGACGCTTATGTGAAAAAGTTTCAGGCTGATAAGCTCGAACCCAAAGCGGATAAATGCGTCTTCATAGAATACCCAAAACAGTTGGGTATACCTCCTATTTCAGATCTGGAAGCAAAAGTGATTGTTTCTAGAAACGGGTCCTTTCTCGAGGAAAAGTTTCTCTCGAAAGAATTGAGTGGGAGGATGGTGGAGACTTGATGAGGTCATTGAACCGTCACTTCAACTAATGTGTAGCAGGGCACAGGAACTTGTTCCTGTGGCACCTACACCAATTGAAGTGGAAGCTTATGATAGTGATCATGAAACTTCAGATCAAGTCACTACCAAACCTCATAGGACAACAAGGATGCATACTACTTCAGAGTGGTACGTAATCCTGTCTTGGAAGTCATGTTGCTAGACAACAATGAACCTACGAGCTATGGAGAAGCGATGGTGGGCCCGGATTCCGACGAATGGCTTGAGGCCATAAAATCCGAGAGGATCCATGTATGAAAACAAAGTATATACTTTGAAAGAACTACTTGATGGTCGTAAGGCTGTTGGGTACAGATGGATTTTAAAGGGAAGACAGACAATGATGGTAAGTGTCACCATTAAGAAAGCTCCACTTGTCGTTAAGATGTTTTCCGGCAAGTTCAAGGAGTTGACTGCGATGAGACTTTCTCACTCGTAGCGATGCTAAGAGTCTCTTAGAATTATATTAGCAGTTACTGCATTATTTATGAAATCTTGCAGATAGGATGTCAAAATATTGTTTCCTCGACGATTTTCTTGAGGAAAGGTTGTATGTGATACAACCAGAAGGTTTTGTCAATCCTGAAAGATGCTAACAAGTATGCAAAGCTCCAGCAATCCTTCTAAGGATTGGAGTAAGCATCTCGGAGTTGTAATGAACGCTTTGATGAGATGATCAAAGATTTTGGGTTTATACAAGGTTCATGAGAAACTTGTATTTCCAAAGAAGTGAGTGGGAGCACTATAGAATTTTTGATGAGTATATGTTGTTAACATATTGTTGATCAGAAATGTAGAATTTCTTGAAAGCATCCAGGGTTATTTCAAAAGTGTTTTTTAATGGAAAACCTGGATTAAGCTACTTGAACATTGAGCATCAAGATCTATAAGGATAGATCAAAAACGCTTAATAGTACTTTCAAATGAATACATACCGTGACAAGATTTTGAAGGAGTTAAAAATAGATCAGCAAAGAAGGAGTTCTTGGCTGTGTTACAAGGTGTGAGTATTGAGTAAGACACAAGACCTGACCACGGCAGAAGAGAGAGAAAGGACGAAGGTCGTCCCCTATGCTTTAGACGTAGGCTCTACAGTATGCTATGCTATGTACCGCACCTGAAGTGTGCCTTGCCATGAGTTAGTCAAGGGGTACAATAGTGATCCGGGAATGGATAACATGACAGCGGTCGAACTTATCCTTAGTATCTAGTGGACTAAGGAATTTTCTCGATTATGGAGGTGGTAAAACAGTTCGTCGTAAAGGGTTACGTCGATGCAAACTTTGACACTAATCCGGATGACTCTGAGTAGTAAACCGGATTCGTATAGTAGAGCAGTTATTTGGAATAGCTCCAAGTAGCGCGTGGTAGCTACATCTACAAGATGACATAGAGATTTGTAAAGCACACACGGATCTGAATGTTGCAGACCCATTGACTAAAACCTCTCTCGTAAGCATAACATGGTCAAACTCTAGAACTCATTGAGTGTTAATCACATGGTGATGTGGACTAGATTATTGACTCTAGTGAACTTTGAGTGTTAATCACATGGTGATGTGAACTAGATTATTGACTCTAGTGCAAGTGGGAGACTGTTGGAAATATGCCCTAGAGGCAATAATAAAATGGTTATTATTGTATTTCCTTGTTCATGATAATTGTCTGTTGTTCATGCTATAATTGTATTAACTGGAAACTGTAATACATGTGTGAATACATAGACCACAACATGTCCCTAGTAAGCCTCTAGTTGACTAGTTCGTTGATCAATAGATGGTTATGGTTTCCTGACCATGGACATTGGATGTCATTGATAACGGGATCACATCATTAGGAGAATGATGTGATGGACAAGACCCAATCCTAAGCATAGCACAAGATCGTGTAGTTCGTTTGCTAGAGCTTTTCTAATGTCAAGTATCATTTCCTTAGACCATGAGATTGTGCAACTCCCGGATACCGTAGGAATGCATTAGGTGTACCAAACGTCACAACGTAACTGGGTGGCTATAAAGGTGCACTACAGGTATCTCCAAAAGTGTTGTTGGGTTGGCACGAATCGAAACTGGGATTTGTCACTCCGTATGACGGAGAGGTATCTCTGGGCCCACTTGGTAATGCATCATCATAATGAGCTCAATGTGACCAAGTGTTTGGTCACGGGATCATGCATTACGGTACGAGTAAAGTGACTTGCCGGTAACGAGATTGAACAAGGTATTGGGATACCGATGATCGAATCTCGGGCAAGTAAAGTACCGATTGACAAAGGGAATTGTATACGGGATTGATTGAATCCTCGACATCGTGGTTCATCCGATGAGATCATCGTGGAACATGTGGGATCCAACATGGGTATCCAGATCCCGGTGTTGGTTATTGACCGGAGAGTCGTCTCGGTCATGTATGCATGTCTCCCGAACCCGTAGGGTCTACACACTTAAGGTTCGGTGACGCTAGGGTTGTAGAGATATTAGTATGCGGAAATACGAAAGTCGTTCGGAGTCCCGGATGAGATCCCGGATGTCACGAGGAGTTCCGGAATGGTCCGGAGGTAAAGATTTATATATGGGAAGTCCTATTTTGGCCACCGGAAAATGTTCGGGATTTTTCGGTATTGTACCGGGAAGGTTCTAGAAGGTTCCGAAGTGGGGCCCACCTACATGGGGGGACCCACATGAACGTGGGTAGTGGGGCCAAGGCCCCACACCCCTGGTAAAGGCGCACCAAGATCCCACCTTAGAAGGAATAAGATCATATCCCGAAGGGATAAGATCAAGATCCCTAAAAAGGGGGATAACAATCGGTGGGGAAGGGAAATGATGGGATTTCTTTCCCCCACCTTTGCTAACGCCCCAATGGGCTTGGAGGGCAAGAAACCAGCCCCCTCCACCCCTATATATAGTGGGGAGGTGCATGGGAGCAGCACCCCAAGCCCCTGGTGCCTCCCTCTCCCTCCCGTGACACCTCTCCGTCTCGCTGAGCTTGGCGAAGCCCTGCCGAGATCCCCGCTGCTTCCACCACCATGCCGTCGTGCTGCTGGATCTCCATCTACCTCTCCCTCCCCTTGCTGGATCAAGAAGGAGGAGACGTCTTCCCAACCGTACGTGTGTTGAACGCGGAGGTGCCGTCCGTTCGGGGCTCGGTCATCGGTGATTTGGATCACGACGAGTACGACTCCATCAACCCCGTTCACTTGAACGCTTCCGCTCGCGATCTACCAGGGTATGTAGATGCACTCTTTTCCCTCTTGTTGCTAGAAGACTCCATAGATTGTTCTTGGTGATGCGTAGAAAAATTTGAATTATTGCTACGTTCCCCAACAAGGAGATCACGCCGGAGCCGGAGGAAGGCGAGCGGGTAGTCTTCCGCTCGCATTTCCTGCGCGGCATCGGCTTGCCGGCGAGCACTTTCTTCCGCTCCTTCCTCGACTTCTATCAACTTCAGCCGCACCACCCCACTCCGAACATGGTGGTGCTGCTGTCCGCCTTCGTCACCTTGTGCGAAGGCTTTCTTGGCGTTCTCCCCACCCTCGAGCTCTGGGGGGAGTTCTTCCAATCTAAGCTGGGCACGCGCATGCAGGGCGTGCCGGCCCAGAGCGGCGCCTTCATCGCGATGCGGAGGCTGGCAGCCGACAACCCCTTCCCCGTCATCACGTTAATCCGGTCGCTGAAGCGCTGGCAGAAGTCATATTTCTACGTGAAGAACGTCGCCCCACAAGGCGACTACGTCAACTTGCCGGCTTACGTAGCCAGCCCGCCGGCTGGGAGGCGGCCCCAGTGGTCCTATCGGGCCGTGACGCTGACGCCGGCTGGAGCCGCGGCCATCGCCCGACTGCGGGTGATGATCCAGTCGGAGGGCCTGACTGGGTCCGACTTGCTGGCCGCCTTCGTCGCGCGCCGGGTGCTTCCGCTTCGGAGCTGCCCTCACCTGATATGTAAGATGAGCGGCCAGCTCGATCCGAGTCGGATGTGCACCAAGGACATGCCGCACGACGAGGTGGCCCATATGGTGAATTACCTTGCGAACTGCAAGCTCTCCGCAGAGTGGCGGTTTGGCAAGGAGCCATTTTCCCGTGCACATCCTCTGCCCACGGTATGTTCTCCTTTTCCTTTTCTTCTCTTAGTTTTGTCGCCGAGTTCCTTCTGGCCGTCTCTGACCAGTCGGCACGCCTTGGCAGAGCCCTCTCCTTCGACCTGCAGCCGGGTCGGAGGCGGAGCGCCGATTCCTCCCCGACCGGGCGGAGCATGACCTGGAGGACCACGACTTGGGGGCGACCGCCATGGATGACAACACCGAGGCGGGTGGCGGCGAAGCAGGCGGCTCCGGGCTTGGAGCCAGCTTCGACGACTGGCCGGATGACGACGAGGCGGAAATTGTCCCACGCCGCCAGCTGGCGTCCGGCCATGGCGCGGGTTCCTCCGCCGCGCCGCCTGCTCGGGGCGGCTGGCAGAAGTGTCGTGCCGCGTCGGGCTTGTTCGGCAGCCGGCCGAAGAAGCCCAACGGCGGGGCGGCGGCGACCAGGCGGGATTAGGCGGCCGCGAAGGCGGCCCGCTTCCGCAAGGTGGTGAAGCAGCCGCAGATGGTGTCGGCGTAAATGTATATTCCTTTGTACATTCTTTCTTCTTTTCTTGGTGATTTCTGAATCCTTGCCCTTTCTCAAAAAATCAGGGCTCCGCTTTCGCTCGAGCGGGTTGCTGCCGCCTCCGTCGTTGGATTGCCGGGAGGATCCGGGAGCACCCGCTGTGTAGACCCCTACGCCGAGCTTCAGGCGGCGACAGAGCGAAAGGCGCGGGAGGCGCGGGAGGAGCGGGGGGCGGAGGAGTTGAGGGCGGCTGCCGCCAAGGCGGCACAGTAGGAGGAGGCGGCGAAGGCGCACGCCGACGCAGCGGCCAAGGCCCAAGCGGAGGCTGCGGCCGCGACAACAGCGGAGGGGGCCTTGCTCGTCACCCCTCTGCGTGTCGCGGCGCCCGAGGTCCCAGAGCCCCCGCCAGAGGAAGCCGGCGGCGACCAGCCGGGATTGGAGAGGGAGGACGACATCGTCGTCCCGGAGATGGAGGCGGCACCGGCCCCGCCGACTGGGGCGGCTCAAGGCGGCCGGCCTAACGTGCCGCCTGCGCAATCGGCCGGGGGCGAGCCGGCCGCGAGGACGGACCTGGTGGTCCAGTCGCCATCGCGCCAGCGCACGGGGAAGGCCGCATCGGACCCGCAGAAGGCCGCGGGCTCCGGCTCGTCGGCCCAGGACGTGGAGGCGGCCAGCGCCAGCTCGGCGTGGACGCCGGGTGGAGGGACGGCTGTGGTGAACGTGGCAGCGCAGGACGTCCGGAACCGGCTTCAGTCCCAGGCTGCGGCGCTGAGGAAATACAATGACGAGTTCCTTGCGACGGGAGCAGCCATTCGGGTTAGTCTTCCTATTTTTGCTTTTTTTATCTTGGTTTCTTCCGTGGGGGCGCGTCAGCACACCCACTGGGTGTAGTCCCCGAGTTCCGAGTCGGCTGCTAAGCAGGCGGCTTGGAACTTCTTAGCGGGCTTTGTTTTGCTATCTTGTTCTCATTCGCTCCTCTGCCTGACTTGCAGGACTACCACAACCTCCGCGCGGCTGCCTTCAACTCCCAGGCTCGGGAGCTGACCTAGAAGAATGTTGACCTATCTGAGAGCCGGGGTAAGTGCTTCGTCTTTTATCTCACGTGGGGGCGCGTCAGCGCACCCACTGGGTGTAGTCCCCGAGATTCGGGCCGACTGCAGAGCAGTCGGTTCGGATCTTCCTTGACGACTTCTTCCTTATTGCTTCTTTCTTTTCTGTCATCCCTGCAGCGGCCAACGCCGGTCTGAGGGAGCAGCTGGGCGGGGCTCAGGCCGCCCTCCGTGCTAAGGAGGCCGAGTTTGACGCCTTGGCACAGGAGCGTGACCGCCTGGCCAAGAGGTTGGCCGACCAGGAGAAGAGCCACAAGGCGGCCCTAAAGGCGGTGCAGGATAGCGAGGCCGCCCTCCAAGCCGAATATGAGACAGAGGCGGCCAGCTGGGCCGAAGCGAGGCAGTCGCCGATCAATGGCTATGGCCAGATCGAAGACTTGGTTGACGGTAGGCCGCCTTCTTCTTCGTCCTTGCTTGCTGCTTGCCGTTTGGCTCATTTTCTGACTTCATGTTTTTCTCTTCTTTCTCTTTCTTTCTTGCGCGGAGTACTTCCCTGGCTACTCTACTGCCGCCAACCAAGTCGTCGAGGCCCACCGCGAGGCACGAAGGCAGGCTGGCGCCGCGATCGCGCCGAACGCTCGCCGGTCGCTGGAGGAGCAGCTCTTGGCGATTCAGGCCCGCATCCAGCCGGCTCACCGCATGCTCCGCCGGCTTCAGCGTGTTGGGGCGCAGGTGTTGGCCGCTCTCTGGCCTGGTGAGGTGATTCCCCGCACCCCAGTCGGACTGCCGACTGGCTGGATGTGGCGGTCGGCCGCTTCGAGGCCTGGAAGGCTTCTGCGGCTCGGTCCGGCGCAGGCGGGTGCTGGAGTTCGCCAAGGCCTGGTATCCCGAGCTGAGTCTGGACCAGCTGGCCACCTGGCGGCAGGAGGCCGACACGGAGCTGGAGCCGGCGCGGCCGGCTATCATCCAGCGGGCTTCGGTGATTGCCGATTACACCGACACCAGCGCCTTCGCTCCTGAGGTGGACGACAACGGCGTTGCCCAGCCGGAGGAGTGGTTCTGGCTGAACCCGGCAGATGGCGAGGACTCGGCGGAGGAGATCGACTCCAGCGACGAGGGCGAGGAGGAGGAGGAGGAGGGTGAAGACGCCGGGCCAGATGGTGGAGCGGCCGGTCAGCCTCAGCTTGACCGTGCCTCCAGCAACAAGGCACGCGCAGGTGCACCGCCTGTAGCCGGCGATGATCAAGCCGAGACCCGCCAGCCGGCCACTCCTCCAGCCGGCGGCGCCGTCTCCACCGACCAACCCGGCTCCCCTGCTACGCCCTTAGTCTAGTCTCCTGCCTCTATTTTCCTGTTTTACCACTCTTGGAACAGTATTTTGTTAAGCTTGCACAATTCCACCCACTGGGGGTGTATTCGAACTATATTGACTGCCGGCCTGTTGGGGGCCTTATGTGTAAATATAATTATGCATGCATTTGGCTTTCCCTTGTTCTTTGCTTTTCATCCTTCGGCTGTTTCCTTTGCCGCCCTCCCTTGGTTGCCGCCTTCCCAGCCGGACAGCTGCTCTGCAATCTGTGGCTGGAGAAGTGCTTGGCCAGTTGGGAGGGCAAGTACTCTAGCTTTGTTGGATTATAGCGAAGTGACTGGGAGGCCGGCCAGCCGGCTGTTTTGACAGTCGGTAGGCGTGGTTGGAGGTCGTCTTTGCGTTATATAATTTCATTAGTCCTTAGTCGTTTCTCGTGTGGGCATCCTTTCTGCCTTTCGCTCTTGCCAGTCGGACAGTCGGTTCTTCGAGCTGGGACTTTCAACAAGAGAGGGCTCGGGTGCCGGCACACTACTTGTCTGATTTCAGGTAGAACTTTTAATATAACTTAAGGCGGCCAGTCCCCGGGCCGACTAGTCGAACCCGGTGCCAGACAGAAAATCAAATGTAATAATACATTCATGAGTATGACACTCGTCATTCATAGATAAAGGAGGGCAGTCCCCTAGTGCACCTCGGGGGGCCCGTTTGTCTTATATTTAATAAAAACGGTAGCATGATACATACTGCTTTCAACTGTAAAATCTTCTCAGGAGGTTTGCATTCCATGGTCGCTCCGCCTCCTTGCCGGAATCATCCCTCTTGCGTGCTCTTGGTTTTTGTGCATCGATCAGGTAGTAGGAGCCGTTGCCTAGTGCCTTGCTGACGACGAAAAGGCCTTCCCAAGGGGCCGAGAGCTTGTGTTGGCTGGCTGTTCGCTGGATCAGCCGAAGCACAAGGTCGCCCTCTTGGTAGGATCTTGGCTTGACCTTCCGGTTGTGGTAACGGCGCAAACCCTGCTGGTAGATGGCGGACCGGCTAAGCGCTAATAGCCGGCCTTCTTCCAGCAGGTCGACGCCGTCTTCTCGCGCTTCCTTGGCCTCCGCCTCCGTGTACATGGTGACCCGAGGCGAGTCGAACTCGATGTCAGTCGGGATGACAGCCTCGGCACCATATACAAGGAAGAACGGAGTGAAGCCGGTTGACTTGTTTGGGGTAGTACACAGACTCCAGAGGACAGCCGGCAGCTTGTCGAGCCAGCAGCCGGCCGAGCGCTCCAGTGGTACGACCAGGCGGGGCTTGATGCCGGAGAGGATGAGGCCGTTTGCTCGCTCGACCTGGCCGTTTGACTGCGGGTGGGCAACGGACGCTAAGTCCAGTCGGATGCCTTGTGACGCGCAGAAACGTGTCAGTGCTCCTTTGGCAAAGTTTGTGCCGTTGTCGGTGATGATGCTGTGCGGCACGCCATACCGAGTAGTGATGTCAGCAATGAATGTCAAAGCAGTCGGCCCGTTCAGCTTCTTGATCGGCTTCGCTTCGATCCACTTGGTAAATTTGTCCACGGCGACAAGCAGATGTGTCAAGCCGCCGCGGGCTGTCTTGAATGGGCCCACCATGTCCAGCCCCCAGACGGCAAAGGGCCAGGTGAGGGGGATGGTCTTGAGTGCGTAAGCCGGCAGGTGTTGCTTGGAACTGAAGACTTGGCATCCTTTGTAGCATTTGACTATCTCTTTGGCATCTTCCAAAGCAGTCGGCCAGAAGAAACTGTGGCGGAAGGCTTTGGCCACAAGTGATCTTGAGGCTGCGTGGTGGCCGCATTCGCCTTGGTGGATATCCTTGAGGATTGCTACACCCTTTTCTGGCTCGACACAGCGCTGGAAGACCCTAGTGACGCTGCGCTTGACAAGTTCTCTGTTTACTATTGCATATGCTCCGGCTCGGCGTTGCACTAGTCTTGCCGAGATCTCATCAGTCGGCAGCTCTCTGTTGACTAGGAAGTTGAGGATGGGCTGGGCCCATGATGGAGCTGTGACTTCTTCTACTGTTAGTACCGCCACTGTGACTCGGGTGGGCGGGTTGGGTGGTGGAGAGTTGGTGTCGACCACCGCTTCTTGTGCCGCTGCAGTCCCCGGGCCGACTGCTGCAGTCCCCGGGCCGGGTTCTGAAGTCCCCGAGCCGGATGCGACTACGGCAGTCCCCGAGCCGCCTGCTGGGTTCCTCCAGTCGGATCCGGCTGCATCGGGGGCGGGCGGTACGAAGATAGAGTCCGATTCTGGAGACGGCTTGATAGATGGTTTGAGGAGGCGCTGGAGAGAGACACCGGTTGGTATAGCCTGTCGGGTGGAGCCGATCCGTGCCAGGGCATCTGCTTGTTCGTTGTCGGCCCGTAGCACGTGAAGGAACTCGCACCCTTCGAAGTACCCACTGATCTGCTGGACGAGGAATCGATAGCTCGCCATATTTGCATCCTTGGCGTCCCAGTCGCCAGATGACTGCTGGACCACCAAGTCTGAGTCGCCATAGCACAGGATCCGGCGTATGCCGAGCTCTTTGGCTAGCCGGAGCCCGTGTATGAGCGCCTCGTATTCAGCCACGTTGTTGGAGGCGGCAAAGTGGATTTGCAGCGTGTATCTGAGCTTGTCGCCTTTGGGAGAGGTGAGGACGATGCCGGCACCCAAGCCGGTGCGCATCTTGGACCCATCGAAGTGCATCCGCCAATGAGTAGAGTCGGGAGCCGGCGGTAGGTACTGGGTCTTGGCCCAGTCGACGAGGAAGTCGGCCAATGCTTGGGACTTGATGGCGGTGCGGGGCTGGTAGAAGATTGTGTAAGGCGCCAGCGCAATGGCCCATTTAGCCACCCGGCGGATGCGTCCCGGCTGCCTATGATCTCGGCAAGCGGGGTTGTGCATACGACCGTGATGGGATGCTATTGAAAGTAGGGCTTTGGTTTTTTGGCGGCAAAGTACACTCCGTAGCACATCTTCTGGTAGTGTGGGTAGTTTTGCTTTGAGCTGGACAGTACTTCGCTTAGATAATATACCGGCCTCTGGACTAGCTGGGCTCGGCCTTCTTCTCGGCGCTGGCCACGATGACTGTACTGACCACTCGGCTAGTTGCGGCAATGTAGAGGAGCATGGGCTCCTTCTCAGTCGGCGCCGCCAGGACAGGTGGAGTGGTCAGCATCTTTTTTAACTCATGGAAGGCTTGGTCTGCTTGGTCATTCCACTCGAAATGAGTGGATTTCTTCATGAGTCGGTACAGGGGGAGAGCCTTCTCTCCTAGCCGACTGATAAAGCGGTTTAGGGAGGCCAGGCACCCAGTGAACTTCTATACGTCTCGCAACTTGGTGGGAATCTCCATTCTCTCAATGGCCTTGATCTTCTCAGGGTTGCACTCAATGCCGCGTTCGGAGACCAGAAAGCCTAGAAGCTGGCCGGCTGGTACTCCGAACACGCATTTCTTGGGGTTGAGCTTGATCTGGAATCGGCGCAAGTTGGCAAATGTTTCTTTGAGGTCTTCCAGCAGGGTGCCACGCTTTTCTGTCTTCACCACAATATCGTCTACGTAGACGTGGGCATTTCTGCCGAGTTGCTTGAGGAGGCATTTCTGCATGCAACGCTGAAAAGTGGTTCTGGCATTCCTCAAGCCGAATGTCATAGTCAGGTAACAGAAAGCTCCGAATGGTGTGATGAAGGCGGTCTTCAGGCGGTCTGCTGGGTCCAAATTAATATGGTGGTATCCTGAGTAGGTATCCAAGAAACTCAACAGCTCGCATCCGGCTGTGGAGTCTATTACTTGATCAATCCGTGGCAGAGCAAACGGATCTTTGGGGCAGGCCTTGTTGAGGCTAGTGTAGTCTATACACAAACGCCATTTGTTGTTCTTCTTCAACACCAAGACTGGGTTGGCAAGCCACTCTGGGAAAAACACTTCCATAATAAAGCCGGCGGCAAGGAGCCGGGCTATCTCTTCTCCTACGATTCTTCTCTTCTCTCCTGACAGTTGGCGGAGGGGCTGCTTGACCGGCTTCGCGTCCGCTCGGACGTGTAACTTGTGCTCGGCGAAATCCTTCGGAACACCCGGCATGTCCTTTGGGGACCATGCAAAGATGTCTCGATTCTCACGGAGGAAGTCGACGAGCTCGCCTTCCTATTTACTGTCCAGGTTTGCACCAATGACTGCAAACCTCTCCGGGTTCTCCGGGTCCAGAGGCATCTTCTTCGTCTCCTTGGCCGGCTGGAAGGAGCCCTACGCATCATATTCCTTGGGGTTGGGGGACAAGGCCGGCTGCTTGCCAGCCATGGCCACAACTCGCTCCAGCATCTTCTTCTCTTCTGCCACTACGAGGGACTCGGGCAGCCGGCTGCTGGCTGCAGCGCACTCGATGGACTTCTTGTAGTCGCCGGCTATAGTGATGATCCCCTTCGAGCTCGGCATCTTCATCTTCAGGTAGGCATAGTGGGGCACAGCCATGAACTTGGCGAGAACAGGTCGGCCGAGCAAAGCGTGGTAAGGGCTTTCCAGATCCACTACCTCGAACCAGGTTGCTTCTCGGCGAAAGTGATCCTTGTCTCCGAAGAGAACATCCATCTTGATCTTGCCGATCGGGGAACAGGACAGGCCGGGTACGATGCCATGGAACACGGTCCGGCTTGGCATGAGCTGCTTCGCCTTGAGGTTCAACTTCTCCATGGTGTCGCGGTACAGTATGTTGATACTGCTTCCGCCATCAATCAGAACGCGGGAGAATCGGGCAGCCCACCTCTCTGTTGCGAGGGTGACATCCAACACCAATGCGTAGGAGCCAGGGGACGGCATCACCTCTGGGTGATCGGCCCGGCTCAAGTTGATAGGCCTTTCGGAACAATGCATGAACTCGGGGTTGCTGGAGGCGACTGCGTTGACCTCTTGGTGCTGTCGGCGCCGGCTGCGCTTGTCTTCAACCTGGCTTGTGAAGACGACGTAGGCGGTGCGCTCATCAGGGAACTCATCTTGAAATGGCTTCGACTGCTGGTCGACCAACCGGCTGCTGGGGGGCTGGAGGCGGCTGGCCGGGAGGCGGAGGCGGCACCAGCCCCTCGCCCTTGGAGATCCGGGTGAGCCAGTGGCACTTTCGGGTCGTGTGGTTGGACGGCTTCGCGCCGACGTGGAACTTGCAGGGGGCATCGAGAGTCTGCTCGTAGGAGAAGGCCGGCTGCCAAGCCAGCCTGCCGCCCTTCTTCTTGGGAGTGGGAAGTTCTTCGGGCTGCTCGTCTTCGACTGTGGCCACCTGCCGACTGGTGGAAGGCGGCATAGGGGCCTTGCGCTTGTGGTCGTTCTGGTAGGGGCGCCGATTGGAGTCGCCAGGCGGTGTCTTAGGAGCCGGAGCGAGCACCTTCCCAGAAGCGTCCACTCGGAGCTCGGTCTTCATCGAGGAGTCGGCTGTGGCGTACTTGTCTGCAATGACCAGCAGCTCGTCGAGGGTAGCCGGCTCATCGCAGAGGAGTTGGTGCTTGAGGAGGGTGCCCTCTCGGCACCCGGCGGTGAAGTACTCGATAGCTTGAACCTCGTGCACCCCCTCGCAGGAGTTGCGGAGCTCGGCCCACCGCATGAGGTAGTCGCGGGTCGACTCGCTGGGCCCTTGGACGCATAAGGAGAGCTGGCGGGGCTTGGGAGGCCGCTTGTACGTGCTGGTGAAGTTGCGGACGAAGACTTCCGTGAAGTCCAGCCAGCTGTTGACGCTGTAGGGCTTGAGGCTGTTGAGCCAGGTGCGTGTCGTGCCTTGCAGCATGAGAGGGACGTACTTCACGGCTACGCGCCTGTTGTCGTTCGCTATGCTGACGGTGGTAGAGTAGTCGATGAGCCAATCTTCCGGCTTCACAGAGCCGTTGTACTTGGGCGTGTCTCTGGGAGCGAGAACCCTTTGTGGAAGGGCTCGTCGCGGATGCGGGGGCCAAAGCACGCCGGGCCGACATCATCTTCTTCTTCTAGCGCCAGGGATCGAGCTAGGCGGTCGATCCGGTGGCGGGCGTCGTTCTCGCCGACTCCCTCGCGGCGGCCTAGTCGGCCACCGAGAGTCGGATGCATGACAGGCGGCGGGGTGAGACATCTCTCCCCACGAGGCGGGGGAGGAGGCGGATCGCCTTGGCGCTCCACTGCTCGAGGGCGTCCTTCCGCGTCGCGCTCGATGGTGATTCGAGTCCGGCTGCGGCTAGCAGCCGGCTCCTTGTCCTTCCTTGCGTGGGCGCCGCTCGCAGTCAGCGACCGGGATGTCGCGGCGTGCTCTCGGCGTGGGGGAGGACTCTCAGCGCGGGCGCCGGCTTCATGCCGTTCTGCGGCCGCATCGATCAGCTGCTGGATACGCCTTGTCATGTAGGGGAGCTCATCAGCCCCCACCACCTTCAGCTCTTCTGCGGCCGCCTGAGCGGCTCGCAGATTCTTGAGCGGTGTGGCATAGACGGGGCGGTCTGCCCCCAGCATGCTGGCGATGGCCGCGCCGCGCTTCTTGACGAGGCCGGCTCGGCTTGGCCCGCCGTGAGGCGGCGTACCAAAAGCGGCGCGGTCGACTTCGCGCTGGTGGGCCTCGGTGAGGCGTCTCATGGAGGCTATCTTCTGACCCTCCGCGATGAGGGCGAGGCGGCGTGCCTCCAGGGTCTCGGCGTCGGCATCGGCCGGGATGGGGACGGACAAGTCATGCATCGCCGCTTGTAGGGCGTCGTGGGTGTTCTCGCCCGAGTCGGCGACGTGGCTGATGACCAGCACCTCAGTGATAGCGCTGCTGCCGCTGTCAGCTCTAGGGAGAGGGTCATCGAAGACTACTACGTCGGAGGGGTAGGCGTCGAACGATGTCGTGTCGGAGTCGACAAGCATCGGGTCGGTGGAGCCGACCGACTCCAAGTCTACAGCAAGTTCGCTGGAGATGTGAAGCTGGTCGAGGAGGCTAACGAGGCGGCTCTCAGGGTAGTCCGTGCCCGCGTCGGATGCGGGCTCGTCGGAGATGCGAGTCTCGCCAAGAAGATCGGCGAGGCAGCTTGCTGCACAGGCGTCGTCGACGCCTTGCAGCGCGTCGGGGCAAGCGCCGTCGGGCGTAGCAGGCTGGCTGCGCTCGCAGGGGAGAAAAAGGGTTCCCGTTCAGAACAGGTCTCCGGACGACGGTGCACCTGGCCCCACGGTGGGCGCCAAATGTCGGGTGGTAGGTGCGACATATGCCAACGGGTGGCTTATCATTGTGGGAGCTAGTAAAACGTCGCCAGTGCCTGGAAACGGGATGAGGCGAAGACATGCACGCCGGCGGATCTTACCCAGGTTCGGGGCTCTCCGTGGAGATAACACCCCTAGTCCTGCTCTGCGAGGTCTCCGCATGATCACTAGATCAATACAAGTAACTACAAGCGCTCCTTGAGCTGTTTGGCTAGAGGAAGAGGAAGGACAAGGCTAGCTCTCCTTTTCTCTCTAGGTGGTGTGTGGAATTCTATGAGATCAACCCTTTGCATGGGTGTCCCGGGGGGTTTATATAGGCCTACCCCCAGGGGTACAATGGTAATCTGGCTGGGCCCGGGTCCCAGCCGTGAGTGTCTATGCTCGCCGGCTTCTCCGCCGGTCATTGGGGCCCGCCGACTGGTGGGTCCCGCCGGCTGCCGGCCTCTTGGCCGGCAGGCCGGCCCCACCGCTTGGGGGCTTTGTCGACGGCTGATCACTGTTGCCTCGCCTTTGACGACGAGGGCTTTGTCGAGGTAAGCGTGGCTACAGCGTCGCCGCCTTGCAAGCTCTCACTTTAGCCTTACCTCGTCTTGTCTCCTTAATGAGGCACATGCTTCGAGGGAGGGAGGTAGCCGGCTATTGGGAGCCGGCCACACCCCTGGCCGACTAGAGGAGGCCAAGCCGCCTTCGGGTGTCTCTCTGGCAAAGGGGCCCGCCGCCCACGGGCCGTACTGGCGCCTGTCGTGGGTGACATCGAGGCCAACATGGCTACAGTGCCGCGCCGGACGGGGGATGACTGGCCCGTACGGCGCCCTGTGGCCATGCCTGTTCCGGGATTCGGGGGTAGTGGGTTGTACTGCGGCCACACCCCATCCTATCGCCGCTATGTGGGTACAGTCTTGGTGGGTGCAGCCTTGGCCGGCTTCTGGGAGCCGGCTTTCTTCGTGGCCGGCTTTTGGGAGTCGGCTTTCTTCATGGCCGGCTTCTGGGAGTCGGTCCTCTTGGGGCCGGCTCCCTGGAGTCGGTTATCACGTATCTTTCCTGGAGGAGGTTTCTGAGGCTGGGTCGCCTCCTGGGAGTCGGCCCTCGGCCGGGGGAAGGCGATCCTATGCTTTGTATGCTTGAAGGCTTGAATGGCCTGGTAATTTTTCAAAGAGCCAGGGGGAGTCGGCTAGGCTATCCGTGGCCATTTATTCCGACAGATATGTGATGGGTTTATGGTACCGGCGAAAGTTGTGCGGTACAAGAGAGGCTAACAATGGCGGAGAGGTGAGAGTGCGTATAGTCCATGGACTCAACATTAGTCATAAAGAACTCATATATTTATTGCAAAAATCTATTAGTCATCGAAAGAAAGTACTACGTGCATGCTCCTAGGGGGATAGATTGGTAGGAAAAGACCATCGCTCGTCCCCGACCGCCACTCATAAGAAATTCAATCAATTAGTAAATCATGCTCCGACTTCATCACATAACGGTTCACCATACGTGCATGCTACGGGACTCACAAACTTTAACACAAGTATTTCTCAAATTCACAACTACTTACTAGCATGACTCTAATATCACAATCCTCATGTCTCAAAACAATCATACAGAATCAAAACTTCTCATAGTATTCAACATAGTATTCAATGCACTATATATGAAAGTTTTTATTATACCCTCTTGGATGCCTATCATATTAGGACTAATTTTATAACCAAAGAAAATTACCATGCTGTTTAGATACTCTCATCATAATATAAGTGAAGTACGAGAGTTCATCGATTTCTATAAAATAAAATCACCGCCATGCTCTAAAAAGATACAAGTGAAGCACTAGAGCAAATTTGCCTAGCTCAAAAGATATAAGTGAAGCACATAGAGCATTCTAATAAATCATGATTCATGCGTGTCTCTCTCAAAAGGTGAGTACAACAAGGATGATTGTGGCAAACTAAAAATCAAAGACTCAAATAATACAAGACGCTCCAAGAAAAACACATATCATGTGGTGAATAAAAATATAGCCTCAAGTAAAGTTACCGATAGACGAAGACGAAAGAGGGGATGCCTTCCCGGGGCATCCCCAAGCTTAGGCTTTTTGACATCCTTGAATATTACCTTGGGGTGCCTTGGTCATCCCCAAGCTTAGGCTTTTGTCACACTTCATTCCATAGTCCATCAAATCCTTACCCAAAACTTGAAAACTTCACAACACAAAACTCCAACAGAAAATCTCGTAAGCTCCATTAGTATAAGAAAATAAATCACCACTTTAGGTACTGTTGTGAACTCATTCTTTATTTATATTGGTGTAATATCTACTGTATTCTAACTTTTCCATGGTTCATACCCCCGATACTAGCCATAGAATCATCAAAATAAGCAAACAACACGCGAAAAACGGAACCTATCAAAAACAGAACAGTCTGTAGCAATCTGGATATTTCGAATACTTCTGCAACTCTAAAAATTCTGAGAAAATAGGAAGTCCTAGATACTTTGTCTATTAATCTTTTGCAAAAAGAATCAACTAAAAATCACTCTCCAGCTAAAAATAAGAATTGTTTTCCTGAGCGCAAAAGTTTCTGTTTTTCAGCAAGATCAAAACAACTATCACTGTAGACTATCTCATAGGTCTTACTTGGCACAAACACTACTTAAAACACAAGACCACATCTAATCATAGGCTAGATTATTTATTCAAAGCAAAACAGGACCTAAAAAGCAAGAACATAAAATAAAATTGGGTTGCCTCCCAACAAGCGTTGTCGTTTAACACCCCCTAGCTAGGCATAAAACACGAATAGATCTAAGTATAATCATCTTTGGTATGTAATCCATAAGTGGCTCTCATAATAGATTCATAAGGAAATTTAATTTTCTTTCTTGGAAAGTGTTCCATGGCTTTCCGTAATGAAAATTGAAATCTAATGTTTCCTTCTTCCATATCAATAATTGCACCAGTCGTTCTAAGGAAAGGTCTACCAAGAATAATAGGACATGTAGGATTGCAATCTATATCAAGAACAATGAAATCTACGGGCACATAATTCCTATTTGCAACAATAATAACATCATTAATTCTTCCCATAGGTTTCTTAATAGTGGAATCCGCAAGATGCAAATTTAAGGAACAACCATCAAATTCGCGGAAACCTAACACATCACATAAAGTTTTCAGAATCGTGGAAACACTAGCACCCAAATCACACAAAGCATAGCATTCATAATCTTTAATCTTAATCTTAATGTTTGGTTCCCACTCATCATAAAGTTTTCTAGGAACAGAAACTTCTAAATTAAGCTTTTCTTCATAAGATTGCATCGTAGCATCAACGATATGTTTAGTAAAAGCTTTGTTTTGATTATAAACATGAGGAGACTTAAACATGGATTCCAACAAGGAAATACAATCTATCAAAGAACAATTATCATAATTAAAGTCCTTGAAATCCAAAATAGTGGGTTCATTGCAGTCTAAAGTTTTGACCTCTCCAATCCCACTTTCATCAATTTTTGCATCAAGATCTAAAAACTCTGAATCATTGGGGCGCCTTCTAACTAAAGTTGACTCATCTCTAGTCCCACCTTTATCAAGATTTACACTGGAAAACAAATATTCAATAGGAGTCACATCAATCACTTTAAGATCTTCATCATTATTTAGAGCTTCTGGTTTAGCGGCCATTTTATTTACTAAAGTGGCTTGTTTGTCAGAAATTTGACCTACTAAATTTTCAAGATGCGCAAACTGAGATCTTAAACCATAGAATTCCTTAGACATATCATCAAGATCTTTATTCATGTATTCCATAAAACTTTTCTGCTCCTTGAGTTTGTTCCTAAAGAAATCATTATGCTCAAATTGAAAAGACATGAAGCTTCTAATATAATTTTTGATTTCGTCCAGCCTCCTAATGTGAGGGTCAAAGTTATTTGGAGGAGACATTGCGATAAAGCAAGCAATCTAACACACGAGCACACAAAAAGCAAGCGAAGAAGACGAACAGAAGAGGGGCGAAGAAAAGGCGAATCTTTTCAAAAATCGTTTTAGAAGTGGGGGAGAGGAAAACGAGAGGCGAATGACAAAATAATGTAATGCAAGAGATGAGAGTTTATGATGGGTACTTGGTATGTCTTGACTTGACGTAGATCTCCCCGGCAACGGCACCAGAAATCCTTCCTGCTACCTCTTGAGCTTGCGTTGGTTTTTCCCTTGAAGTGGAAAGGGTGATGCAACAAAGTGGAGTAAATATTTCCCTCTGCTTTTGAGAACCAAGGTATCAATCTAGTAGGAGACAACGCTTAAGTCATCGAATACCTGCACAAACAAACACCAACTTGCACCCAACGCGATAAGGGGTTGTTAATCCCTTCACAGTTATTTGCAAAGTGAGATCTGGTAGAGATGATAAACGGTAAAGTAATATTTTTGGTATTTTTTTGGTATATGGAACGGAAAGTAAAAAATTGCAAAGTAAAGGAAATAGGAAACTGAAAGTATAGATCGGAAACTTATATGATGGAAAATAGACCCGGGGGCCATAGGTTTGACTAGAGCCTTCTCTCACAATAGAAATTATTACGGTGGGTGAACAAATTACTGACGAGCAATTGATAGAAAAGCCCAAAGTTATGACGATATCTAAGGCAATGATCATGAATATAGGCATCACGTCCATGTCAAGTAGACCGAAACAATTCTGCATCTACTACTATTACTCCACACATCAACTGCTATCCAGCTTGCATCTAGAGTATTAAGTTCATAAAGAACGGAGTAACGCATTAAGCAAGATGACATGATGTAGAGGAATTAACTCAAGCAATATGGTGAAAACCCCATCTTTTTATCCTTGATGGCAACAATACAATACGTGCCTTGCTGCCCCTGCTGTCACCGGGGAAGGACACCGGAAGATTGAACCCAAAGCTAAGCACTTCTCCCATTGCAAGAAAAACCAATCTAGTTGGCCAAACCAAATCAATAGTTCGAAGAGACTTGCAATGATATCAAATCATGCATATAAGAATTCAGAGAAGATTCAAATAGTATTCACAGATAAACTTGATCATAAATCCACAATTCATCGGATCTCGGCAAACACACCGCAAAAGAGTATTACATAGAATAGATCTCCAAGAACATCGAGGAGAACTTTGTATTGAGAATCAAAGATAGAGAAGAAGTCATCTAGCTACTAGCTATGGACCCGTACGTCTGTGATAAATTATTCACACTTCATAGGAGAAGCAATGGTGTTGATGTAGAAGCCCTCCATGATCGAATCCCCCTCTGGCAGGATGCCGGAAAAGGCCCCAAGATGGAATCTCACAGGTACAGAAGGTTGCGGCAGTGGAAAAGTGGTTTCGTTGCTCTCCTGGATGTTTTTAGGGTATAAGAGTATATATAGGAGGAAGATCTAGGTCAGGGGACTCTCGAGGGGGCCATAAGGTTTGGGGGCGTGCCCCACCCCCCCCGGGCGCGCCCTCCGCCCTTGTGGCCGCCTCGAAGTTCTTCTGACTTGCACTCCAAGTCTCCTGGGTGTCTTCTGGTCCAAGAAAAATCATGGCGAAAGTTTTATTCCGTTTGGACTTCGCTTGGTATTCCTTTTCTGCGAAACTCTAAAACAAGGAAAAAATAGAAACTGGCACTAGGCTCTAGGTTAATAGGTTAGTCCCAAAAATTATATAAAATAGCATACAATGCATCTAAAATATCCAAAACAGATAATATAATAGCATGGAACAATCAAAAATTATAGATACGTTGGAGACGTATCATCTGGTGGTCCATAGATTTCGATTTAAGATTTATTATGTTTGGAATGCTTTATACTTCCGGTGAACTTGAAATAGATATGTGACTAATTCTCCATACCCCTTCGTCTCCTCCACTTTGTCTCTCTTCCCAAGAGAAAAGGCGGCTAGGGTTCCTACCTCCCGTCGAAACCGTCACCGATCTGTCTCGTCCCTTGTGGCCTTAGGGACATGGGGGCACGATGGATCCCGGCCCTTGTCAATGGGAGGGGGCCATTTTAGGTGTTTCTTTGAGTTTTGTTTGGGTTTATGTCCTGCTCAGGAAGGTGAGACGGTGGCAACTCCCTAAAGATGAAATAAGGTTCTCCCCCTAGCCCCCGTCACGGTGGTGTGTCTAGTATCGTCGGAGGCGTGTGGAGGTGTGTCTACGGCGAATCTCAAGGGATTCAGTTGGTGGTAGTCTTTGCTGGATTTGCCTGGATCCGGTATTTAAATTGGATCCTTCCGATTTACGCTTCTCTTCATCGGTGGTGGTTGCGGTTCTGCCGTTCTGGTGCGCTGGTCCTATAAGACCTTAGCACGACGACTTTCTGACTGTCTACTACAACAAGTTTTGCCCGACTACGACAAGGAAGGGGCGATGACGGCGGCACGCTTTTGACTTGCTTCAGTGCTTGTATTCGTCGCTAATTGGTTCATGCATTTGGATTATTTTTTTAATAATTCCTGATATTTGTTTTACTGTCATGATTGAACATGAATAGATCAGAAGTTTCCTGCAGAAAAAAAGAGATCTGTGTCTGAGAAAGTCATGTTGAACTCGCCGCTACTTTGAAGTCCCGTCTCTCTCGGACCGCGCCTGCTTCGAGCCGTGCACACAGTTTCAAAATGGCTACGTAAAAAACGGTTCTACTAGTGCTAGCGTCATGGTTACGGGAGCTCCAAGCCGTCCGTCCGTCGTCTCAGGCGTATATCCCGGGCCGCGCCGCCGATCTGATGTATCACCTGCCGATCGATGGGCTCGCTCTATACTCAATACGCGGTCGGTGGCTCGATCGGCGGGCGCGCGCACGACGCTGCATGCCGTGGACGGCGTTGGCATTGGCCGACCAGACGCGCGCTCCGATGCCCCGTCCGCCACCCGATGCCATGCCAGTATGCCACCGGCCGCGCGCGCACCGACGGAAACATAGTGTAGAGTACCATATCGTGCGTAGGCCAGTGCCGCACCGTCGAATGCACCGTGCACCCGGGCGCGTGGTCGTTGGTTGCGATGGGTTAGGATAACCTGCTAATCATGTGCGCGCCCACGTCGAGACAATGCAGATAGTGAGATAGATCATGCATGCATCATCTACGTATGGTCAAGGGATCAGGTCGCCAGATCCCAGATGCCATCCACAACGTAGGAGTACCACCAAATACTACGACCCACCAAATTAAGTACCCGTCCCTAGAAGCTTAGGTACCACGTACCATGGGGTCGGTCGAGATGATTAGCAGAGAGCAACGGTTCGTCGAACCGGCCGGCGTGGTCCAGGCACGCCAGGGCTACTCCAGATCTCTCTCTCCCCTGGCCTAGAGCCCTAGAATCTGGCTTGTCGGTCTTCCTTTTTTCTTGACCGGCTGGGAACAAAACGTCTTGTGCCATGTTCAAGGGACCTCCCTCTTTGTCTCTCTAGAGTCTAGAGCACCTGCAGGGGAGGCTCGCATTTTGGTTTCGTCCTTGGCTCAGGAGGGTGTGTACCTGCATGCATGCAGTCCCAAACAACGGTCTAATGGCAGGTCGATTCGTACGTACATATATACTCCAACAGCACGGTCGCAACCAGTGTGATCCTCGATTTGATGATCTTAACAGACACAAAACAGTACTAATGGTTAAAGTATAGCTTGCCGAAGGAGGAAACATGGCACAGTCCGGGTCTGATTCTCTGCAAGAGATGCATGCACGTACGCATCCAGTTCACCTCCGAGACTCGAGAAAGGCCGACCTAGACACCAGCAACCGAACAGATGATAGGGAAACGTAGCATGTGCGCGCGTGCTTACAACTAGTAGTAGACGCTTTGAGAAACGTATGTGTCAATGTGTGTCGGCATTCCTCCAGGAGTTATGTGAAATTGCGGCAGCCATGTCGTCACCTATACTGTTGTGCTGTGGCCATTAGGTCACCATTCTGGGAAAGATCAATACTACCTGTGAGGAGCCGCTAGCTGCTGTTAGGGTGCATTCAACACACAGTGCACGCCCCCGTTCTCCGGCCCGGCGATCACGAAACATGTTGACTCCAATTATTAGGAGATTGTCCATCACTCATGTATAGCGAAGGCTAGAGAAAACATTTAGGTGATACATAGGCGAGCAAGCGTATCCGACTTAAGTGGAGTGGACTGGTTGATGTAGTGTCATCATCATCACAAGTGATTTATCGTTAAGAAAAGTGAGAGAGTAAATTTTGCTCATCCACACTCTAGTTGCATGACATGCCCACATTGGTCATCCAACTCGTAAAATGGCAATCTAACTCACTGAATTCGGAA
>NC_057799.1:615098919-615105631 GCF_018294505.1 Triticum aestivum
GGCTGAAGCTCCACCACCGGTTAGGATGTACAATATTGACCAAAACATGCCATGCTGGCTTTTTTAGCAAGTTTGATGAGCTAAGTTATACAAGCATTTTCAAAGTTGGATAATAGAAGTAAGTGCAAAACGCCCAGGTTAGGGACTGCAAGTGAATTTTATTCGTTAAACACCAACTAGGCGTGTGAGTCCTTTCCCCAATTTGGACAATTTCTTTCCTTATTGATAGAGATTGTCACGGTATGTTCATGGTATATGGTCATTTCTTTCATCAGAAGCATGGTTGCTTATACTATACGCTCCCTTCTTCGTCCTGGTGATCACGAAAAATGTTGACTCCAATCATTTGGATAATGTTCATCACTATACACATATAAAGAAGGATCAAGAAAACATTTAGATGATACATGTGCGAGCAAGCGTGTCCGAATTAAGTGGAGTGGACGGGTTGATGTAGCGTCAATCATCATCACAAGTGATTTCTCATAAAAAAAGAGCATATCCGAATTCAGTAGCCGGTTGATCTAGAGCAATCATCATAACATGTGATTTATCGTAAATAAAGTGTATCCGGATTTTGTGGATAAGTTGTTGTAGCGCCAATCATCATCACAAGTGATTTCTCGTAAAAAGGAGAGTAGACTTTGCTCGTCCTCACTCCCAATTGCATGGCATGCTCACACTGGTCACCCAACTCTAAAAATGGCGATCTTGCCCACATAACTTTTTTTAGGATGTACAATATTGTGTAAAGCATGCTATGCCACTTTACCAAGTTCGGTGAGCAACACGAGCATTTCTAAACTTGGATAACAAATATAAGTGCAAAACATCAGGGATTAGAGACTATGAATGAATTTAACCACTACACACCACCTAGGAGCATGTTCCTCCAATTTAGCACTGTTTCTTGCCTGAATAATAGAGCTTGTCATGGTATCCTCATGGTGTATGGTCCTTCCGTTCATCACACGCAGGAAGGTTGCTCACATTATACGCCCCTTCTTTGTCTCGGCAATAACGAAAGATGTTGACTCTAATCATTTTGAGATTGTCCATCACTATACATGCATAGCGAAGGATGAAGAAAACATGTATATGATAAAAAGACAGAGCGAACGTATCCCGATTTGGTGGACCATTCGATGTAGAGCCAATAATCACAAGTGATTTCACATAACAAGAAAATGAGACTAAGTTTTAGTCGTTCACTCGACTTGCTCACCATGTTCACTTTTATCATCAAACATTGAAATGGCCACCTGAATATGTGCAATAATATCTATATTCAACATGCCATGTTGGACTCGCAAAAAAAAAACATGCCATGCTGGCAATAGTTGTAAACGCAACTCCTGGGGTTTAAGGACTACATACGAATTGTACTCATCACACCACCTAGTCCTTCCCCTAATTCCCTTTGCAAGTGTTTCGATTATATATGTGTTTTTTTAACATAAAATGTATATTTTCTATACTCAACTTGTTGTGTTGTGCTGAAAGTGTAGGGTGCTTCCACTCATCATAAGTAGTATGGCTGCTCAAAGTATACACCCCCTTCTCCGTCCTGACAAACACAAAATATGTAGATTGCAATCATTTCAAGATTGTTCATCACTATACATGTATAGCGAAAGATGAAGAAAACATTTACAAGATAAAGACCATGCGATCATACCCAAATGTGGTGGACCAGTTGACGTAGAGCCAATCATCACAAGTGATTTCTCAATTCTCATAAAGAAAAAGAGAGAGTAAGTTCTAGTCATTCTACCTAAGCTTACACGACATGCTCACTTTGGTCATCCAACTATCAAAAGTGATTTCTCAATTCTCATATTATACGCTCCCTTCTTCGTCCTAGTGATCGCGAAAGATGTTGACTCCAATCATTTGGAGATGGTTCATCACTATACACATATAACGAAGGCTCGAGGAAACATTTTTATGATACATATGCTAGCAAGCGTATCCAAATTAAGTGTAGTGGACCGGTTGACGTAGCGTCAATCATCATCACAAGTGATTTCTCATAAAAAGAAGAGCACATCCTAATTTAGCCGGTTGATGTAGGGCAATCATCACCATAGGTGATCTTGCGTAAAAAAGAGAGAGTGTATCTGAATTTAGTGGATTATACTGGTTGATGTAGCACAAATCATCATACAAGTGATTTCTCGTAAAAAAAGGAGAGTAGATTTTGCTCGCCCTCACTCCCAATGGCATGGCATGCTCACACTGGTCACCCGACTCTAAAACTGGTGAACTTACCCACATAACTTTTGTCGGGATGTACAATATTGTCTAAAACATGATATGCCACTTTACCAAGTTCGGTGAACAACATGAGCATATTTAAACTTGGATAACAAAGGTAAGTGCAAAACATCAGGGATTAGAGTCTAGAGACTATGAATGAATTTGACTCATTACACACCACCTAGGAGCGTGTGTCCTTCCCCCAATTTGGTACTATTTCTTGCCTTAACAATAGAGCTTCCGTGGTATGCTCGTGATGTATGGTCCTTCCATTCATCAAAAACGGGAAGGTTGCTCACATTATACGCCCCCTTCTTCGTCTTGGCAATCACGAAAGATGTTGACTCCAATCATTTGGAGATTGTTCATCACTATACATATGAAGAAGGCTTGAGGAAGCATTTATATGATACATGTGCGAGCAAGCATATTCGAATTAAGTGGAGTGGACCAGTTGATGTATTATCAATCATCATCACAAAGTGATTTATCATAAAAAGAAGAGCATAGCCTAATTCAATGGCCGGTTGATGTAGCGCAATCATCATCATAGGTGATTTCGCATAAAACAAGAGAGTGTATCCGAATTTAGTGGATCAATTGATGTAGCGCAAATCATCATCACAAGTGAGTTCTCATAAAAAGGAGAGTCGATTTGCTTGTCCTCGCTCCCAATTGCATGGCATGCTCACACTGGTCACCCAACTCTAAAAATGGTGACCTTACCCACATAACTTTGTCAAGATGTACAATATTGTCTAAAACATGATATGCCACTCTACCAAGTTCGGTGAGCAACACGAGCATTTTTTAAACTTGGATAACAAAGGTAAGTGCAAAACATCGGGGATTAGAGTCTGTAGACTATGAATGAATTTGACTCATTACACACCACCTAGGAGCTTGTGTCCTTCCCCTGGTTTGGGCCTTTTTCTTGGCTTAACAATAGAGCTTTCGTGGTATGCTCATGGTGTATGGTCCTTCTGTTCATAAAAAATGGGAAGATTGCTCACATTATACGCCTCCTTCTTCGTCTTGGAAATCATGAAAGATGCTGACTCCAATCATTTTGAGATTGTCCATCACTATACACACATAGCAAAGGGTGAAGAAAACATGTACATGATAAAAAGATAGAGCGAACGTATCCCGATTTGGTGGACCATTCGATGTAGAGCCAATAATCATAAGTGATTTCTCATAAGAAGAAAATGAGACTAAGTTCTAGTCATTCACTCGACTTGCTCAACATGTTCAGTTTTATCATCAAACATTGAAATGGCCACATAAGTATGTGCAATAATATCTATATTAAATTTGCCATGTTGGACCCGCAAAAATAAAGCATGCCATGCTGGCAATAGTAGTAAGCGCAACTCCTGGGCTTAATTAAGGACTACAAGCGAATTGTACTCATCACACCACTTAGTCCTTCCCCTAATTCCCTTTGCGAGTGTTTCAATTATATATGTGTTTCTTTAACATAAAATTTACATTTTCTATGCCTCAACTTATTGTGGTGTGCAGAAAGTATACGGTGCTTCCACCTGTCATAGGTAATATTGTTGCTCAAAGTATACACCCGCTTCTCTCTCCTGACAATCACAAAATATGTATATTACAATCATTTCAATATTGTCCATCACTATACATGTATAGCAAAGGATGAAGAAAACATTTACAAGATAAAGACCGAGCGAGCATATCCAAATGTGGTGGACCAGTTGATGTAGAGCCAATCATCACAAGTGATTTCTCAATTCTCATAAAGAAAAAGAGAGGGTAAGTTCTAGTTGTTCTCACTAAGCTTACACGATATACTCAATTTGGTCATCCAACAATGAAAATAGCCTATTGGCAAAAAAAATTCTGAAAATAGCCATCTAGCTCACATAAATTTGGGAAAGATGTCCAACAAGATCGAAACCAGTTCCACTTTACATCAGAATTTTTTGACTCGTGGCTCAAGTGAAATCAACCAGCTAAAATAGTCGACAAAATACAAAGTGAAAAAAAAACCAAGAAACTTATTCTGTAACAAAACAACCAATTGCACATTAGGAAACACAAAGTTTCATTGAGTAAAAAAATTAAATAGGAAAAATTGCATGAAAAATATGGAGAACATATTCAGTAACACAAAAAATTATCTGCACATTACAAAAGCACAAGTTGTGCATCTTGAAAATGTGCCACTGTTGTATATATAAAGTGCAAATGACCAATATAAAGTTCTAAACACAAAGAATTATTCAAAACACATTTAGTTGCACAAAGAATTATTTCACACATTTTAGGTACATGCACGTGGTGCATATATTAAATGCTACCTTTTTATAACTGAACCATAGAAGTAAAGGAAAGAAAACTATATACAGCTACACATTAAAAATACAATGTTTATTCATTTTTGGAATGTGAAATGGTATGTATTAATAGGGCACAATGGAAAACAAAAGAAAACCATTGATTTCGCCGAAAAAGACCAATTGATTGAAATCACAATTATTTTTTAAGTAGACAAAGACTAAAAGGATTAAATTACTAGAAGTGAATTTTAACCATCCCACCACCCTAGACGCGAGTGCTTCCATGAATTAGAGATGTTTGTTGCTTTATCGATAGAACACAAGGTTCATTTTGCAAGTGCTACGTTTCACGGTTCATTTGAATTTTGTCGAATAAAAAGGGTCGATTTCCAGTAATAGAAACCACGAGAGATTATCATACAAACGACTCAAAATAAAACTACGTAAAACAATATTGCTCAAAGCTAGACTACAGTCCCTGGTAATCGTGGGACGCATCCCAAAAACCCCACACAACTAAACGATGGTCCTGATGTTGCAAAAGCAGAACACCTACGATAAATAAGTCTTACAAGGTCAACATAAAGAGAAAACATGGAACATAGGGTGTGTTTGGTTCCCATCCCACTTTTCACGTGTTTTGGAACCTGGCACGGTAGAGCCTGCATGAGGGAATGCTTGCACTGAGCCCCCGCAGTGTAAATTACACTGACATGAGTCTGCATGTGAGGAAACGACTGATTTGAGTGTTCCTCTCAGGTAAGGCTGTGGGATCCTTTGAGTTTCATGCGGGCTTGTTTCTCTCCGTGGCACAGTTCGGATTTGGCCCCAAGAGCCCGCATGGTTATTTTACTAGCAACCAAACACGCCCATAACAGAGGTAGAAACAGGACAGAGATGACAAAGATCCTCAGTGAAGAAGCAATTTAGCTGAAGATGCTCAGGCAGCAAAGGTAGCAACCAGTAGATGCCATTTGAAATGGCAAAACATATAGAGGTCCAGTATATCTACACTGCTTCTACTACAACCGGTCAGTGCATGATTGGGCGCATCATGAGGACGGATCCAATGATGGTAGTTGGTGGATTCCTATAATGGGAACTGTTGCCCCGTACAGTCCAAATGATTATACTACTAACCAGTTTTCTCGATCGTCCTCGCGAGGCAGATGGTTAGCCAGCCAAAGGCCATGGCGTGAGCCTGTTGGAAAAGCTTGTTAATTGGGCAGGACCAGCATGGCCTACGTGGAGTTCAGTTCATGGCGCCGTGCAGTGACCAATCGGCATCTCCGGCTCCAGCGCTTGGCATTTCTGCGATCCACACAGTGTTTTTATATTCTGGTCCTCCTTCAGGCTTCAGTCCTTCTCCCCCACACCACACACAGCTTGGGACAACCCTATACGAATCTTCCAGCGTCCCTAGATGTTCCCATCTGTTTTATTTTTTCGGTTTTGCCAATCCTAAATGGACTTCGATTTTCTCAAGTTCCGGTCCGTTTAGAACAAGGGCGCTGCTACGTGGTGGATCTTTTTAAAAATATCCGCCCACTAGTAGAAAACAGGGCTTAGGTCACAGGGCAGTTTCTGAACCGGGACTAATGTGAGCATTGGTCCCGGTTCGTGCGGCCAGGGGCCTACCGGGCCTCATGGGGGCATTGGTCCCGGTTCGTCCGGACCCTTTGGTCCCGGTTGGTGGGACAAACCGGGACCAATGGGCCACGCTCCTGGCCCACCACCCTTTAGTCCCGGTTCATACCACAAACCGGGACTAAAGGGCTGGTCCTAGTTGCGGCCAGTGTTTAGTCCCACCTCGCCAACCGAAGGGCGCTCACACTAGTTTATAAGCCCTCCCTCTATGCCTTGTTGAGCTTCTCTTAAAGTGAAAATAGATGCCCTTATACAGAGAATTTCACCTAAATTCACAGTAAATTGAAATTTACTGTGAATTTAGGTTTAATTTTCTCTATAAGCGCATCTATGTTCATTTTTTTATATTTATAAAATAAATAAACCTTAATAAAATAAATAAAACTAAATAAACCTTAATAAAATATAATAAAATAAACAATAGTAACTACAATAAATAAACCTTAATAAATTAAGTAAAAATAGCAGCAGTAAAATAAATAAAAATAGCAGCAGTA
>NC_057799.1:615105938-615107496 GCF_018294505.1 Triticum aestivum
TAGCAGCAGTAAAATAAATAAAAATAAAATAATTAAAGTAAAATACATAAGTAATTAGAAATAAAATAAATAAGTTTTTTGTTGTAAGTAGAAACAAAACAAAACAAATAAAGCAAAAGAGAAAAAACAAAACACGTCCCTCTCTGCCTTATTGAGCTCCTCTCAAAATGAAAATAGATGCTCTTATACAGGGAAATGATGATGTGGCTTTGAATGGTGCATTTTGAACACACAAAAAGTCAGGAGTTCAAATAAGTTTTAAAAAATGAAATCCCTTTGTAACAGACGAGTTTCCGTATGAAATCCTGATACTTTGAAAGAGATTGTCCGTTTTATACACGAAGTGCATCCAGTATTTGCTGTAACCCTCTCAACTTTCTTGCACCTGCTATGTGGATGAAATGATGATATCATGCCAACTTTCAACCTTTTCAGAGTTCATTTGAAATGCTTTTCAATTTTAGGGTCTTATAGCTCAAAATAATTAGTAAATGCATGAAAAATAACAAATGATGTCAGAAAGGATTAAAAATGATGATGTGGCTTTGAATGGTGCATTTTGAACACACAAAAAGTCAGGAGTTCAAATAAGTATTAAAAAATGAAATCCCTTTGTAACAGACGAGTTTCCGGATGAAATCCTGATACTTTGAAAGAGATTGTCCGTTTTGTACACGAAGTGCATCCAGTATTTGCCGTAACCCTTTCAACTTTCTTGCACATGCTATGTGGATGAAATGATGATACCATGCAAACTTTCAACCCTTTCAGAGTTCATTTGATATGCTTTTATAAACTCTAATAGCAAAAGTAATCAACTAAAAAGCTTTTATAAACCTCTAGTATTTTCGTAAAGAATTAAAATTTAAACTATTCAAATTTGGAAACTAATGGAGTAACAGAAAGTTTATAATTATTCTGAGCTAAAAGCAAAAACAATAAAACAATAAAGCAAAAATCAAAAGAAAATAAATAATTCAAAAAACAAAAAAATACTGGAAAAAATAAAAAAATTCCGCCTAATGGGCCACACGGCCTGCATACGACTAGAAACCCATCTGCACATGGGCCAGGATGCAGGCCCGCAGGCCCAATAGGCCCAACATGGCAGTGACAAGGGTAGGCATGTAATGCCTGCATATTAGAGAGGAGCTCAGCACCTGAGCTGCAACGCAGCTTATAAACAAGTGCTGAGCTCTCTCAGCTAGCGAGGTGGGACTAAACTTCCCACCGCACCGCGCCAGCACATTAGTCCCGATTGGTGGCTCCAACCGGAACCAATGCTCCCCTTTGGTCCCAGTTGGTGGCACCAACCAGAACCAATGCCCACCCTTTAGTCCCGGTTGGTGCCACCAACCGGGACCAAAGCCCTCTGCTTCCCGCCCTTTGGGCTGGTGAAAAGAGGCCTTTGGTCCCGGTTGGTGCCACCAACCGGGACTAAAGGGTGGGCATTGGTTCCGATTTGTGCGTTGAACCGGGACCAAAGCCTTTGCTATATAAGCCAGCACTGAAGAAATTTTCAGATTTCCATCGCCAGTTTCCCCCCGCCCGACGACGC
>NC_057799.1:615108431-615111530 GCF_018294505.1 Triticum aestivum
AAATTTTACTATATATAGAAGTAGTTTATTTTTAGTAAGAACTACTTTATTTTATTTATTTATAGTAAGTGCTTAGTAGTTGAACTAGTTGATTAATTAATAAAACTACTTTATTTTATTTATAGTAAGTGCTTAATTAGTAGTTGAACTAGTTGATTTAACAAAACTAGTTTATTTTACTATAGAAGTAGTTTATTTTTAGCAAGGAAATTAATAGAACTAGTTTGTTTTTTTAGTTAAAGCAATTATTCCCGCATCAACGTCGACGATGCCTATCCCGCATCCTCGTCGTCGACTCGGCGGAGGAGGCCGGCTTGATCAGAGGGGCCATGTCCGGGACTGGGCTCCGCCGGGCTGGTTTTGGGAGGTGCTACCTTCCGGTGGGCGTAGGTTGGTGAGGAACCAGCCCGTCGTTGACCCGATCCTTGTTTGGTGGCGCTCGCGTGGGCCAGTGACGGTGCCGAGGCTTCCGGACACCGCGGAGGTAGTACGTCACCGTGTCAGCAAGGAGGACCAGCACGTCCGTCGCTACATGGTTGCGTTGGAGGGCAGGTTCGACAATACCTGGCAGGTTCTTCAGGGATCTCACTGGAGCTATG
This sequence comes from Triticum aestivum, assembly GCF_018294505.1. NCBI lineage: Eukaryota > Viridiplantae > Streptophyta > Magnoliopsida > Poales > Poaceae > Triticum > Triticum aestivum. The sequence continues at coordinate 615,109,031 of NC_057799.1, forward strand.
ATCCTGTGATGGTTCCGTCCCTTTGGGTGTCCACCGCCCGCGCCGATACCCGTCGGGCGCTACTGTTCTAGCTGTACTAGCGATGCTATATGTATGATAGTATTCGAGGTGTATTAGTGATAATATTCGACGATGTACGGACGCATGGAGATGATGTAGTTTTGCTTATAATTGAATGCATCCTAATTTGAATACTACTTTATTTTGTGATTTGATTTTGCTTATTGAATGCTCAAAGTGGAAAACTACTCCGATCCTACTTTGAATGCTAAAATTGGAGAGCACTATGATTAGTTGATAGCTTATATTTTGTTTTCACAGAAATCTAGGAGCCCCCGGCCCCTCCATCATCCCCGCCGTCGTCCCCGTCACCGCCCCCTCCGACATCAAGGTGAGACTAGCCAAATCCTCTTTTAGAAAGATAATTAAACGATATTTCGGGTTGACTATAAGAATCCCGACTGTTGTCGTGGGGGTAGCTTCTCCTTCGTTCCCGTGTGCTAGACAATTTGGTGTAATGCACTCGAGAACGAAAGGAGGAGCTACCATAACCGACGGTCGCAAATGTCAGAGAGGAATCAGTGAGGGAGAGTTCCACCATATATATATGAGAGGACGAAGAATCCCGACTGTTGTCGTGGGGGTCACTTCTCCTTTGTTCCCGTGTGCTAGACATTTTGGTGTAATGCACACGGGGACAAATGGAGGAGCGACCATCACCAACGGTCGAATGTATACACCACGTGAGCTGAGAGTTTTCAAGAAAAGACTCGACAAACCGATAGTCAACCCGTGATGAATAATAATGATCTAACTTAGGTTTTTTAGTACATATATTTAATTGTAGATGTTTAATATTTGAATTATGAACATAGGAAATGTCGTACTCGGACGACGAAAGTCTCCCGGGGGAGTGCGACTGGTGCCACGACGACCGAGGTCAGTGCGACAGGCCTCACCTGGACGAAGATCGGCGCTTCAGTATTAAGCTGGAGGAGACCTTCGATGTTGAAACGGTACGCAACGACGACAAGTGTTATTTTTTCGTAATTAAGCACGACTTCAACTATTTCAACGTGTACTTTTCATCTTTTACAATTCGGCTAGCTTATCCCATGCCATGCAAGACGCTACGTCTTGGAGAGGATGGGTTTTGAAGACCATGAAAGTATGGAAACAAAGAAAATTCACCTAAGGACCCATCATGATATAGATTTTGAAGTAAAGCTGTATAATTCTGAGAGCGTAACCCATTTTGGTTGCAAAAATTGGGAAGCATTTTGCAAGATGTATGGTTTTGATGAGGGTATGCTTGTCACCATGGATCTTGGTGATCCTGACATCGAGCAAGACAATATGGACATTTGGGTCCTTGTTGATACGCCTCCAATTCTACCGCTATGTGAGTTTCTCAAACATAGTTATTAGCTAATTTATATTGTTCATTTCAAAATAGTTGACAGCTTATTTTCATTGACAGCTTATTTTGATTGTTCAAACAATGTGCGGAACATGGTAGACAGAACCTACTACACCAATGGCTCTGAGTTAACTTATAAGGAGAAAACTCATCTGGTCAGATTTTGTACTGATCTTGAGAATTACAATATCTATTGTAAAACTCCTCCGCATTATGGTCAATACGTGCCACTAGTGCACGTGTTGAACTACGGTAACTACTATGGAGATACCCTGGTAAGATTTCTTACTATTACGACATCCGTGCATATTTTGCATAGTTCTAAAACTAGTACATCATTGCTAACTATGAAGTTATACTATGTTTTTCAACAGATAATCCCAGAGGATTGTGTGCCTCATTTGTTGTATCAGAATGGTAGGCTTGATGTTTTGAATATACAACCAGGTCATCCTACGAATCTCAACTGTCCATACCGGATTTCTAAAAGAAGTGGAGACATGCAAATCAAAGAATGGAAAAAATGTATGGACAGTCGCAAGGAGGTTCTTGGAAGCAAAAGGAAGCGAAGCGCAAGAATTGAAGACAGGATGATCTCCATTCTCCATAATGGAGAGTCAGGGTCTATATTGTTTTATGCTATTTTACCTTAAAGAGGGTATTTCGGTCCTACCTAATACTGATGATCATGTGCTAAGAACAATTAAGTAGGGTTGGTTCGATGACTGTGAGGATGATGATCGTATGACTTGTTATTAATAATGAGTAGAAGTTGTATGATGATGATTAGTAGGACTTGTTATTATATATGATGATGCATGATGCGCGCATGAAGAGTTATTATATATCAGCGGGTGAAATGAACATGGATTGGATTGAAGTGAAGGCAACATGCATGTGGTGTGTGTCGAAAGTAGTACAATCCAAACTTGATCAAGTTAGGATTAGTATTACTTTCGACATGCACCACATGTTGCCTTCACTTCAATCTAAGCCATGTTTAGGCATAGCAGTATACGTAGCGTTGGTAAACCAAGCACGGAGATATAAGAGAGGACACTTCTCTCTAATAGCTACCTA
>NC_057799.1:615111792-615123944 GCF_018294505.1 Triticum aestivum
AAAAACGCCAGCCCCTGAAATGCTGACGCGTGGATGCCTATTGGTCCCGGTTGGTGTCACCAACCGGGATCAAAGGCCCTCCGTCCTGGGCTGGCCGCAGCGGCCACGTGGAGGACCTTCTGTCCCGCTTCGTGTAAGAACCGGAACTAAAGGCCAAGGGCATTAGTAACGACCTTTTAGTCCCGGTTCACAAACCGGGACAGAAGGCCCTCACGTACCGGGACAATAGGCCCTTTTTCTACTAGTGGCCGCCTCGCGAGCCGTCAGATTTGATGTATTGAGTGGACGAGTGTCACCTTCTGCCATTGCAACACAAGTCGAATTGCAAGAAATTTCTGCAACGCAGGTCATGTTGCAGAAAATTTTGCAACATAAGTCAAGATGCATAATTATTTTTTGCAACAGAGGACTTATTACAATTTCTTTGTAAGAGAAGTCTTGCTGCAATTTAATTTCTTTTATGATAGACATCTTGTTACAATTTTTTTTTGCAACAAAGGTACTGCTAAAACTATTTTTGCAATAGAGACGTTGCTGCAGAAACCGATAGCATACAGTGAGCAGCAAGCAGCGATAAGCGTTTTCCTTAGAACAATACGTCCTTTTTTTTAGTACAATGCAACTTGTATTTTTCTACTTTTTTCCCCGAACTAAGATTCACTCTCCGTGTCGGTCGTGACTTGAGAAAAAGAAAACCGCAGTCAACTTAGACATAGAGAGACGGTAAAATCGACGGTAAAATCCTATTTGGATTCAGAAATGAAGCCTTCTCCATTGATACATGTTAATTTAATCTATGCATGATTATGCACTAGGAGACATTGATGATGTCTTAATCTATCCAGGACGATGCCCGTGCATGTGTGCTCAGCATGCATGAGCATCATGCAGATCTAGAAAGACATCCACACTCCCCCCATGTGGAAGCCCGCCGCACACAGTGCAGACAAAATCCAGAAGCCACACAACTAAACTAATACTACTAACAGAACAAATAAACAAGCATTTACTGGATCCAACTCGTACGTCCTACCTAGCCCTACGGCCCAAGCCCGGGCCTAATTGAGCCGTCTACTCCTGCTATAGTACTCACCTCCGCTGCAACTGTCACTGAATACTACCACTCAGTACCACTGGTAGTAGAGTGGTGCTGCCGCTCTCCATGGCTCACCACGTCGTCTCTCCCTGTCACCCATTGACAGCCCTCGCTTTCTTCCTAACTAGCTCCCCCTCTCCTCCTACCTCGCTTCGTTAGGCTAGTTCGCTTCGCTCTGCTAGCTGGTTCTCGGACCGGCAGAGCCCGCTATATATAGCTCTCGCCTCGGCTGCAGCTACCACTCACCCGCACCAAAAACAAGCAATAAGCTAGCAGCTACACTCACCCAACTGCTAGTCTCCTTAGCTAAGCTATATCTCCTACTGCTAGCTGCGTGTGGGTGTGGGCACTCTCCGCTACAGCTCGATAGGTACGTACATAAGCTATCTAGCACGAGCTGTGAGCGAGCGAGCCAGCAAGCATGTCGTCGAGCAGCCGGAGGTCACGCACGCGGCGTGGCGGGAGCTCGTCGTCGATCTCGGAGGAGCAGATCTCCGAGCTGCTGTCCAAGCTGCAGGCGGTGCTCCCGGAGTCCCAAGCTCGCAATGGTGCTCACAGAGTAAGTACTACCAACCAAACCAAAGTGGTAGTGGCTGCTTTAGTAGCTGCTTTTCCATGAATAGTCAGCTGATCGCGACGCGCTAGTGCAGTGTGCAACCGTGCATGGCCGGAGTCACTGATGAGAGTTAGCCTTCGTGCTGTTTCAGGGGTCGGCGGCGAGGGTGCTTGAGGAGACGTGCAGCTACATCCGGAGCCTGCACCGGGAGTTGGACGACCTGAGCGAGACGCTCGCCGCGCTGCTCGCCTCCGACGCCGTTACCGCCGAGCAGGCCGTCGTCATCAGGAGCCTCCTCATGTGACCCTCCCACCGCCCTCCCATGGGCGGCGCACACGTATGTCTACCAAGCTCTCCGGCGGCCCATGTGAGCATGCGCGTGAGGCGTGAGCGTTACGACGAGTACCTGCGTCGTGAGCCGAATTCGTAAGGTAAAAATTCCGACCCCAAGTCCACCCCCTAAGACTATGCAATGTTTTATATAAAATTGCATCAAAGGTGATAGCAAACCGTCTTAAGGTGGTGCGCCCAAATATTCAGCTAACCAGTCTGCATTTGTTCCAGGACGTTTGATAAGGATGATATTGTTGTGGCTCTTCTGGGTGCTTGCACTTTATGAAGCAAAACAGAGCTGTTAAGCGTTGTCATTGTGCCCATAAGCTCCACATGATGAAGGCTTATGGCACGGTTGAATGGGACTACTTTGCAGGCAATTATGCTCAAATTGGGATTTTCTGAGCGTTGGGCGAACATTGTAATGAGTCTTGTCAACTCGGTCTCGTACTCAATTTTGTTCAATGGTAAGAAACTTGAAGAATACAAACAATCCAGAGGATTCGACAGGGAGATCCAATTTCCCTTTTCCTATTCTTTTTGGCAACAGAGGGCCTTTTGTGCGTCCTTAAATCCAGAGTTCAGTCATCTTAGATTGGTATGATGCAAGTAGGCTCATCGGCACCACCTGTTAACCATCTTTTATTTGCATATGACAGTTTATTGTTCTTAAAGGCTAATGGTGTTCGGGCGACTGAGGCGTCAACCAGTTGGATGTTTATTTCTAGGCTTCTGACCAACATATATTAATTCTAGCAAATCTTCTATCCTCTTCAGTAAAAGATGCACAACCACTACCTAAAAGGAAATTAAGATTTTGCTAGATGTCGAAACAAGACTCGCAATGAAAAGTACCTAGGTATGCCTTTCGATGTAGGTACTTAGAAAAATAAGGCTTTCAAATACTTAAAGGACAGACTGTGGAGCAAGATGAAAGAACAGACTAGGGAAAAAAATCAACTTTGTAAGCAAGGTCCCGGAGTCAGATGCTGAAACAAAAAGCACAATGTGAACTCATTCTGAGAGCATCTCGCGTACATTCCCCAAAAGTTAAATATGGAAAAGGGTATCTCCAACGTGACCCTCAAAACGCCCGCAAATGTTCAGACCGAATTATCCGGACACATTTTGCCATCCGACGTTATACTCCATCAATCCGCGGATGCGTCTGGGTGTCTGAAATCACGCAAATCGGGCGTAAACCAAGGTGAAGCTTTGCGGGCATCCAAACCACTACCATGTACGCGTCTGACACCCGGTCCCACCAAAACCTCTCCCATGCATGTGCCCTCTCTCAAGCGAATGGACCTTCGCTCCCCACGCTGCATTCATCCTGGCCCAGAGCGGACATAACCATTCACCGGAGCCGGCATGAAGCGACACACCGGCCGAGAACGATGCCCGTGCCATGTCCGGGTCACCGCACCGAACGGGACGGGACTACTCTCTACCACATCAAACCGTCTGCCCGTCCATCTGGCCGCCGACATTAAACATGTGTGATAGCTCAGAAACCCACTCCTGCGCCCGCATTCATACATCGGGCATCGGTTGGCCTGGCCTTGTTATTTATACGTGTCCACGTACATCATGATCCACACTACATCACCTCTGCCATGACTACGAGCTCTAGAGCGATGTGGGAGAGCCGCTCGACTGAGAAGAAGCCTGAGTTGGCCGGCCTTGCGACCTACTGACAGGACCATCGGGCACGGCGGATAGCGGCTGGCTTGCCGGAGGTCAACAACATGACTAGACGATGCAGGAGGCCACAGACGATGATCCGGCGCCCCCGTCCGTGTCAGACCATGCCGGATTCACCATGTAGCAGGCGTAGGAGCACTTCAACGCCGTCATGGAGGAAGAGTTGCCGGCATCGCCGGTGTTGACATTCCAACAAGCATAGGAGGACCAATGCTATAACCTTCAGCTCGATCGATGAGCACCAGCTCGCGGAGGGATAAATAGCCGGCGAGCAGGCGAATGATATTGCGTCCCGGCCATGGTCACGGAGGATCCGGGCTTCTTGGATGAACAGTAGGGCGTTGTACTAGTCCATGTTCATCGCGAGCGATGGCGGCTGTGAAGGAAATATGCCCTAGAGGCAATAATAAAGTTATTATTTATTTCCTTATATCATGATAAATGTTTATTATTCATGCTAGAATTGTATTAACCGGAAACATAAAACATGTGTGAATACATAGACAAACAGAGTATCACTAGTATGCCTCTACTTGACTAGCTCGTTGATCAAAGATGGTTATGTTTCCTAGCCATAGACATGAGTTGTCATTTGATTAACGGGATCACATCATTAGGAGAATGATGTGATTGACTTGATCCATTCCGTTAGCTTAGCACTCGATCGTTTAGTATGTTGCTATTGCTTTCTTCATGACTTATACATGTTCCTATGACTATGAGATTATGCAACTCCCGTTTACCGGAGGAACACTTTGTGTGCTACCAAACGTCACAACGTAACTGGGTGATTATAAAGGTGCTCTACACGTGTCTCCAAAGGTACTTGTTGGGTTGGCGTATTTTGAGATTAGGATTTGTCACTCCGATTGTCGGAGAGGTATCTCTGGGCCCACTCAGTAATACACATCACTATAAGCCTTGCAAGCATTGTGACTAATGAGTTAGTTGCGGGATGATGTATTACGGAACGAGTAAAGAGACTTGCCGGTAACGAGATTGAACTAGGTATCGAGATACCGACGATCGAATCTCGGGCAAGTAACATACCGATGACAAAGGGAACAACGTATGTTGTTATGCGGTCTGACCGATAAAGATCTTCGTAGAATATGTGGGAACCAAAATGAGCATCCAGGTTCCGCTATTGGTTATTGACCGGAGAGGTGTCTCGGTCATGTCTACATAGTTCTAGAACCCATAGGGTCCGCACGCTTAACGTTACGATGACAGTTATATTATGAGTTTATATGTTTTGATGTACCGAAGGTTGTTCGGAGTCCCGGATGTGATCACGGACATGACGAGGAGTCTCGAAATGGTCGAGACATAAAGATTGATATATTGGAAGCCTATGTTTGGACATCGGAAGTGTTCCGGGTGAAATCGGGATTTTTCCGGAGTACCGGGAGGTTACCGGAACCCCCCGGTAACATAATGGGCCTTAGTGGGCCTAGGTGGAAGAGAGGAGAGGAGGCCAGGATAGGGCCGCACGCCCCTCCCCCCCAGTCCGAATAGGACAAGGAGAGGGGGGCGGCGGCCCCCCTTCCTTCCTCCCCTCCACCTTTTCCCCCTTCCTCTCCTAGTCCAACATGGAAAGGGGGGGAGTCCTACTCCCGGTAGGAGTAGGACTCCTCCTGGCGCGCCTCTCCTCCTTGGCCGGCGGCCTCCCCCTTGCTCCTTTATATACGGGGGCAGGGGGCACCTCTAGACACACAATTGATCAATGATCCTTTAGCCGTGTGCGGTGCCCCCTCCATCATATTACACCTCGATAATATCGTAGCGGTGCTTAGGCGCAGCCCTGCGTCGGTAGAACATCACCATCGTCACCACGCCGTCGTGCTGACGAAACTCTCCCTCAACACTCGGCTGGATCGGAGTTCGAGGGACGTCATCGAGCTGAACGTGTGCTGAACTCGGAGGTGTCGTGCGTTCGGTACTTGATCGGTCGGATCGTGAAGACGTACGACTACATCAACCGCATTGTGTTAAACGCTTCCGTTGTCGGTCTACGAGGGTACGTGGACAACACTCTCCCCTCTCGTTGCTATGCATCACCATGATCTTGCGTGTGCGTAGGAATTTTTTTGAAATTACTACGTTCCCCAACAGTGGCATCCGAGCCTGGTTTTATGCGTTGATGTTATATGCACAAGTAGAACACAAGTGAGTTGTGGGCGATATAAGTCATACTGCTTACCAGCATGTCATACATTGGTTCGGCGGTATTGTGAGATGAAGCGGCCCGGACCGACATTACGCGTACGCTTACGCGAGACTGGTTTCACCGTTGCGAGCACTCGTTGTTTAAAGGTGACTGGCGGGTGTCTGTCTCTCTCACTTTAGTTGAACCGAGTGTGGCTACGCCCGGTCCTTGCGAAGGTTAAAACAGCACCAACTTGACAAACTATCGTTGTGGTTTTGATGCGTAGGTAAGAACGGTTCTTGCTAAGCCCGTAGCAGCCACGTAAAACTTGCAACAACAAAGTAGAGGACGTCTAACTTGTTTTTGCAGGGCATGTTGTGATGTGATATGGTCAAGACATGATGCTATATTTTATTGTATGAGATGATCATGTTTTGTAACCGAGTTATCGGCAACTGGCAGGAGCCATATGGTTGTCGCTTTATTGTATGCAATGCAATCGCCATGTAATTGTTTTACTGTATCACTAAGCGGTAGCGATAGTCGTAAAAGCAATAGTTGGCGAGACGACAACGATACTACGATGGAGATCAAGGTGTCGCGCCGGTGACGATGGTGATCATGACGGTACTTCGGAGATGGAGATCACAAGCACAAGATGATGATGGCCATATCATATCACTTATATTGATTGCATGTGATGTTTATCTTTTATGCATCTTATCTTGCTTTGATTGACGGTAGCATTATAAGATGATCTCTCACTAAAATTTCAAGATAAAAGTGTTCTCCCTGAGTATGCACCGTTGCGAAAGTTCTTCGTGCTGAGACACCACGTGATGATCGGGTGTGATAGGCTCTATGTTCAAATACAATGGGTGCAAAACAGTTGCACACGCGGAATACTCAGGTTAAACTTGACGAGCCTAGCATATGCAGATATGGCCTCGGAACACGGAGACCGAAAGGTCGAGCGTGAATCATATAGTAGATATGATCAACATAGTGATGTTCACCATTGAAACTACTCCATCTCACGTGATGATCGGACATGGTTTAGTTGATTTGGATCACGTAATCACTTAGATGATTAGAAAGATGTCTATCTAAGTGGGAGTTTTTAAGTAATATGATTAATAGAACTTAAATTTATCATGAACTTAGTACCTGATAGTATCTTGCTTGTCTATGTTAATTGTAGATAGATGGCCCGTGTTGTTGTTCCGTTGAATTTTAATGCGTTCGTTGAGAAAGCAAAGTTGAAAGATGATGGTAGCAATTACACGGACTGGGTCCGTAACTTGAGGATTATCCTCATTGCTGCACAGAAGAATTACGTCCTGGAAGCACCGCTGGGTGCCAGGCCTGCTGCAAGAGCAACACCAGAAGTTATGAACGTCTGGCAGAGCAAAGCTGATGACTACTCGATAGTTCAATGTGCCATGCTTTACGGCTTAGAACCGGGTCTTCAACGACGTTTTGAACGTCATGGAGCATATGAGATGTTCCAGGAGTTGAAGTTAATATTTCAAGCAAATGCCAGGATTGAGAGATATGAAGTCTCCAATAAGTTCTACAGCTGCAAGATGGAAGAGAATAGTTCTATCAGTGAGCATATACTCAAAATGTCTGGGTATAATAATCACTTGATTCAGCTGGGAGTTAATCTTCCGGATGATAGCGTCATTGACAGAATTCTTCAATCACTGCCACCAAGCTACAAGAGCTTCGTGATGAACTATAACATGCAAGGGATGAATAAGACAATTCCCGAGCTCTTCGCAATGCTAAAGGCAGCGGAGGTAGAAATCAAAAAGGAGCATCAAGTGTTGATGGTCAATAAGACCACTAGTTTCAAGAAAAAGGGCAAAGGGAAGAAGAAGGGGAACTTCAAAAAGAACAGCAAGCAAGTTGCTGTTCAGGAGAAGAAACCCAAGTCTGGACCTAAGCCTGAGACTGAGTGCTTCTACTGCAAGCAGACTGGTCACTGGAAGCGGAACTGCCCCAAGTATTTGGCGGATAAGAAGGATGACAAGGTGAACAAAGGTATATGTGATATACATGTTATTGATGTGTACCTTACTAATGCTCGCAGTAGCACCTGGGTATTTGATACTGGTTCTGTTGCTAATATTTGCAACTCGAAATAGGGGCTACGGATTAAGTGAAGATTGGCTAAGGACGAGGTGACGATGCGCCTGGGAAATGGTTCCAAAGACGATGTGATCGCGGTCGGCACGCTACCTCTACATCTACCTTCGGGATTAGTATTAGACCTAAATAATTGTTATTTGGTGCCAGCGTTGAGCATGAACATTATATCTGGATCTTGTTTGATGCGAGACGGTTATTCATTTAAATCAGAGAATAATGGTTGTTCTATTTATATGAATAATATCTTTTATGGTCATGCACCCTTGAAGAGTGGTATATTTTTGTTGAATCTCGATAGTAGTGATACACATATTCATAATATTGAAGCCAAAAGATGCAGAGTTGATAATGATAGTGCAACTTATTTGTGGCACTGCTGTTTAGGTCATATCGGTGTAAAGCGCATGAAGAAACTCCATACTGATGGACTTTTGGAATCACTTGGTACTTGCAAACCGTGTCTCATGGGCAAGATGACTAAAACACCGTTCTCCGGTACTATGGAGAGAGCAACTAATTTTTTGGAAATCATACATACAGATGTATGTGGTCCGATGAATATTGAGGCTCGTGGCGGATATCGTTATTTTCTCACCTTCACAGATGATTTGAGCAGATATGGGTATATCTACTTAATGAAACATAAGTCTGAAACATTTGAAAAGTTCAAAGAATTTCAGAGCGAAGTTGAAAATCATCGTAACAAGAAAATAAAGTTTCTACGATCAGATCGTGGAGGAGAATATTTGAGTTACGAGTTTGGCCAACATTTGAAACAATGCGGAATAGTTTCGCAACTCACACCACCCGGAACACCACAACGTAATGGTGTGTCCGAACGTCGTAATCGTACTTTACTAGATATGGTGCGATCTATGATGTCTCTTACTGATTTACCGCTATCGTTTTGGGGTTATGCTTTAGAGACGGCTGCATTCACTCTAAATAGGGCACCATCAAAATCCGTTGAAACGACACCTTATGAACTATGGTTTGGCAAGAAACCAAAGTTGTCGTATCTTAAAGTTTGGGGTTGCGATGCTTATGTGAAGAAACTTCAACCTGATAAGGTCAAACCTAAATCGGAGAAATGTGTCTTCATAGGATACCCAAAGGAGACTGTTGGGTACACCTTCTATCACAGATCCGAAGCCAAGACATTCGTTGCTAAGAATGGATCCTTTCTAGAGAAGGAGTTTCTCTCGAAAGAAATGAGTGGGAGGAAAGTAGAACTTGATGAGTTAACTGTACCTGCTCCCTTATTGGAAAGTAGATCATCACAGAAACCAGTTTCTGAGACACCTACGCCAATTAGTGGGGAAGTTAATAATAATGATCATGAAACTTTAGATCAAGTTATTACTGAACCTCGTAGGTCAACCAGATTAAGATCCGCACTAGAGTGGTACGGTAATCCTGTTCTGGAGGTTATGTTACTAGACCATGACGAACCTACGAAGTATGAAGAAGCGATGGTGAGCCCAGATTCTGCAAAATGGCTTGAGGCCATGAAATCCGAGATGGGATCCATGTATGAGAAGAAAGTATGGACTTTGGTTGACTTGCCCGATGATCGGCAAGCCATTGAAAATAAATGGGTCTTCAAGAAGAAGACTGACGCTGACGGTAATGTTACTGTCTATAAAGCTCGACTTGTTGCGAAAGGTTTTCGACAAGTTCAAGGGATTGACTACGATGAGACCTCACCCGTAGAGATGCTTAAGTCTGTCCGAATCATGTTAGCAATTGCCGCATTTTATGATTATGAAATTTGGCAAATGGATGTCAAAACTGCATTCCTGAATGGATTTCTGGAAGAAGAGTTGTATATGATGCAACCGGAAGGTTTTGTCGATCCAAAGGGAGCTAACAAAGTGTGCAAGCTCCAGCGATCCATTTATGGACTGGTGCAAGCCTCTTGGAGTTGGAATAAACGCTTTGATAGTGTGATCAAAGCATTTGTTTTATACAGACTTTTTGAGAAGCCTGTATTTACAAGAAAGTGAGTGGGAGCTCAGTAGCATTTCTGATATTATATGAGGATGACATATTGCTAATTGGAAATGATATAGAATTTCTGGATAGCATAAAGGGATACTTGAATAAGAGTTTTTCAATGAAAGACCTCGGTGAAGCTGCATATATATTGGGCATCAAGATCTATAGAGATAGATCAAGACGCTTAATTGGACTTTCACAAAGCACATACCTTGACAAAGTTTTGAAGAAGTTCAAAATGGATCAAGCAAAGAAAGGGTTCTTGCCTGTACTACAAGGTGTGAGATTGAGTAAGACTCAATGCCCGACCACTGCAGAAGATAGAGAGAAGATGAAAGATGTTCCCTATGCTTCAGCCATAGGCTCTATCATATATGCAATGCTGTGTACCAGACCTGATGTGTGCCTTGCTATAAGTTTAGCAGGGAGGTACCAAAGTAATCCAGGAGTGGATCACTGGACAGCGGTCAAGAACATCCTGAAATACCTGAAAAGGACTAAGGATATGTTTCTCATTTATGGAGGTGACAAAGAGCTCATCGTAAATGGTTACGTTGATGCAAGCTTTGACACTGATCCGGACGATTCTAAATCGCAAACCGGATACGTGTTTACATTGAACGGTGGAGCTGTTAGTTGGTGCAGTTCTAAGCAAAGTGTCGTGGCGAGATCTACATGTGAAGCGGAGTACATAGCTGCTTCGGAAGCAGCAAATGAAGGAGTCTGGATGAAGGAGTTCATATCCGATCTAGGTGTCATACCTAGTGCATCGGGACCAATGAAAATCTTTTGTGACAATACTGGTGCAATTGCCTTAGCAAAGGAATCCAGATTTCACAAGAGAACCAAGCACATCAAAAGACGCTTCAATTCCATCCGGGATTTAGTCCAGGTGGGAGACATAGAAATTTGCAAGATACATACGGATCTGAATGTTGCAGACCCGTTGACTAAGCCTCTTCCACGAGCAAAACATGATCAGCACCAAGACTCCATGGGTGTAAGAATCATTACTGTGTAATCTAGATTATTGACTCTAGTGCAAGTGGGAGACTGAAGAAAATATGCCCTAGAGGCAATAATAAAGTTATTATTTATTTCCTTATATCATGATAAATGTTTATTATTCATGCTAGAATTGTATTAACCAGAAACATAATACATGTGTGAATACATAGACAAACAGAGTGTCACTAGTATGCCTCTACTTGACTAGCTCGTTGATCAAAGATGGTTATGTTTCCTAGCCATAGACATGAGTTGTCATTTGATTAACAGGACCACATCATTAGGAGAATGATGCGATTGACTTGACCCATTCCGTTAGCTTAGCACTCGATCGTTTAGTACGTTGCTATTGCTTTCTTCATGACTTATACATGTTCCTATGACTATGAGATTATGCAACTCCCGTTTACCGGAGGAACACTTTGTGTGCTACCAAACATCACAACGTAACTGGATGATTATAAAGGTGCTCTACAGGTGTCTCCAATGGTACTTGTTGGGTTGGCGTATTTCGAGATTAGGATTTGTCACTCCGATTGTCGGAGAGGTATCTCTGGGCCCACTCAGTAATACACATCACTATAAGCCTTGCAAGCATTGTGACTAATGAGTTAGTTGCGGGATGATGCATTACGGAACGAGTAAAGAGACTTGCCGGTAACGAGATTGAACTAGGTATCGAGATACCAACGATCGAATCTCGGGCAAGTAACATACCGATGACAAAGGGAACAACGTATGTTGTTATGCGGTCTGGCCGATAAAGATCTTCGTAGAATATGTGGGAACCAATATGAGCATCCAGGTTCCGCTATTGGTTATTGATCGGAGAGGTGTCTCGGTCATGTCTACATAGTTCTCGAACCCGTAGGGTCCGCATTCTTAACGTTACGATGACAGTTATATTATGAGTTTATATGTTTTGATGTACCGAAGGTTGTTCGGAATCCCGGATGTGATCACGGACATGACGAGGAGTCTCGAAATGGTCGAGACATAAAGATTGATATATTGGAAGCCTATGTTTGGACATCGGAAGTGTTCCGGGTGAAATCGGGATTTTTCGGGAGTACCGGGAGGTTACCGGAACCCCCCGGTAACATAATGGGCCTTAGGGGCCTAGGTGGAAGAGAGGAGAGGAGGCCAGGGCAGGG
>NC_057799.1:615124105-615199385 GCF_018294505.1 Triticum aestivum
CCTTCCTTCTTCCCCTCCACCTTTTCCCCCTTCCTCTCCTAGTCCAACATGGAAAGGGGGGAGTCCTACTCCCGGTAGGAGTAGGACTCCTCCTGGCGCGCCTCTCCTCCTTGGCCGGCGGCCTCCCCCTTGCTCCTTTATATACGGGGGCAGGGGGCACCTCTAGACACACAATTGATCAACAATCTTTTAGCCGTGTGCGGTGCCCCCTTCCATCATATTAAACCTCGATAATATCGTAGCGGTGCTTAGGCGAAGCCCTGCGTCGGTAGAACTTCATCATCGTCACCACGCTGTCGTGCTGACGAAACTCTCCCTCAACACTCGGCTGGATCGGAGTTCGAGGGACGTCATCGAGCTGAACGTGTGCTGAACTCGGAGGTGCCGTGCGTTCGATACTTGATCAGTCGGATCGTGAAGACGTACGACTACATCAACCGCGTTGTGTTAAATGCTTCCGCTATCGGTCTACGAGGGTACGTGGACAACACTCTCCCCTCTCGTTGCTATGCATCACCATGATCTTGCGTGTGCGTAGGATTTTTTTTAAAATTACTATGTTCCCCAACAGGCTGTACGTCGTGCAGGCGCGGACTGACACCCCGTTCCCCGAGATAGACACGGAGGCGAAAAAGGGGATCGTGGACGTCGCCAGATCCGCATTGGTTGCATCGCCTGTGCAGTTCGCACCCGGGCGGAACGACCACGAGGCCGGCCCGTCCCTATGGACCGGTGTTGTGCACATGGCGGACTCCGACAACGAATCGTAGGGTGCGGCAACGGACGTGGGAATGTCTCGTGTCACATGTTCTACTCTTCCCATCTGGTAGCTTCACTTCCCTGAGTTCGGGACCATTGAGCTCGCTGGCAATGGGGAGACAAGTGTTGTCCGCTCGTGTTTAGTTGAAACATATAAAAATATATATAATGAATTAGGGCCGGTTTAAATGAAAAACATCCCGTTTGCATAAAACTTGTCTGGTTTGTTTACATTTTGTTTGAAACATATTTAGACGTTTGATGGATAGGTTTGGATGGCCGCTCCCGTATCACTGCTCGCAAACGGCGTACGGATACTATGTCTGTTTTAGAGGACCGTGTTAGAGATGCCCTAAAATGATTTTATTTATGGAATTGGAACATCCATCTAGACCATCCTTTATTTCTTTTAGTTCCTCAAAGTAGCTTTTCATTCCCCATATTTTCTTTAGGAGAGGCATCTCTCCTTAAAATGATTAAGAGATCGCGTGCGTATCGACCAGATCCATTTACGCGTTAATGCCCCTGTTGCTGTTGGCGACCCCCAGTCCACCCCGCCTCCATGATGCCTCTCCGCAACCCGCCTTCCTCTCCCTATGTCCCTTCCCCGCCGTTTGCAGCAAGCTTCCGATGAACATTATTTTTCACTTTTCTGTCTTCCCCATCGTCTTCGGTCAGGGCGGCGTTTCTTCTTGGCCTCCATATCATGGTGGTGCTCCTTCCCATCATTCCCCAACACGAGCAAGGCACCTACAGGCGTGAAGGAGCACCTATAGAGAAAACATCACTTACACAGAGAAACGCGTAGGTGACTGCCGCCCACCATCATGATTCCGAAGAATCCTTGCATTCCAGACCATGCCATTGCGCAACTAGGAGAGGGATGAGAAGAACCCATTCATACTATGAAGCGCCCAAGCCCGTGGAGGACGAATTTCACCTAATTTATCGGCTCCTTCATCGCACGCTTATTTCATGCATGATAATTGAGTCTCTATCAAATTACTATTGTTGATCATCCACCCTAAGCCTAAGCTACCTCATGGAGAACATCTAGTGGCGAAAAGTCAGTGTTGGCCACTGAAAGGACGAAGAAATGAAGAGAGGCTTTCATGTGTGGTCAGGTGTGTTTGGTTGATTAAATTTGAAGAAGGATGAAGATTAGGGTTGCAAACGAGTTGAATTCGAGCGAGTCGGCCTAGACTTAGCTTACCGTGTACTAAGATTCAAACGAGTTGGCCTAGACTTAGCCCAGTGCATATTAAAATCCGAGCGAGCTTAAAACCGAACGAAGTTCAAAATTGAGCTATAGAAATGACTCATACTTAGCTCATGAAGATCTGGAGTTAGTCTTGGCTCAAGATCAACTCCTTTCTCGATCGAGCTACGTAAAATGCTTCTATTCTTAGCTTATTTTTTACTCGATGTTCGAGCCAAAGAAACAAAAACCCCGATTCCAAACGGCTCAAGAGTCTTAAGTTTCCTTTTTTTTTGCAGTCCTAATTGGGATAGGATGAGGAATTAAGTCATGAGAGTTGACTAGAGAAGCTCTGAGAATGTTTTTTCGGTGATAAGAGTATCTACAGTCGGGCGCCTCAAACCCGCCTCAAACACGTGGACGTACTGGTAAGTCATGAAAATACGACTCAACTGGGCATCCCAAACCGATCTCAAACGCCCGGGCTAACAGGCACCCCTCATATTCAGCCCAAACCTAGGACGGATATGAGGCGGCCCGGGCACGCTCGGGCGCATCCGCCACGTCCGCGCGGCCCACCTCTAGCGCACCCCGACCCCACAGAATCCCCCTTTGGAGCAAACCCTAGGCCCACTTCACTCTGCTTCGCTCCGCTTCACTTTCCCCAATACGTCAAATCCCGAGCGCCGACGACCATGTCCAGTACCACCAACCACTTCGACGGCAGCTCCGGAGACGAGAACGAGTTTGCGCTCTGTATCGCGTTGGAGTGCTCGCGGGTCGATACGAGCAGCAGCTCCGGTTCATGCGTGACGCCACATATCACCCGTCGCCCTAGCACCGACGCCGGCGCCGGCCCTTCCCGCTCCACATGCGCATCTGCAAGGGTAGCTCAATCGGCCGCCTGCCCGACGGCCTCCTCCACCTCCGGCCGTTGCTCCGCGTGGGCAGCGGTGGGTTCTAGTGCCCGTTCTACCGATGCTGCGGATGTGGACTTCGAAATCAGAGGCACGCGCCGCCTGCCGCGTGAGGCAGAGGGCCAGGACAATGGGGGCCGCGTCTGGCACGGCTGCGCAGTTTGCCGACGGCTGCCGCGTGATGCCGACGCCCGACGGGAAGGAGCATCTCCTCCAGTGGGTGTACCAGAGTCACTTAGCACGGCATAGACGGACGCCCGCCGGCTTCGGAGGATCATCGCCAAGCAGCTCCGGCTCGGCATTGAGCAGTCTAAGTGGGAGGCGCCGGAGGCGGTGAGGATGGCCAAGCTCAAGCACAAGCAGGACCGCATCGTCCGGTGCTTGAAGGGCTTCATTGTCCTCCCCGATTCCTCCTCCTCCGCCGATGGGCCTGGCCCTGACATTGACCCACCTCCTACCGCGGATGTCTACAGCAGCACCGGTGACCGGAAGGGCAAAGGGCCAGCGAGGAAGTGGTGAAGCTCCGCCCTCTCATATCTAGATCATATTATCTACCTCCTAGCTAGTTAGTATTTGCCGGACAGTTTGAACTGTGTGAACTATGATCGATCTTTTGGTGATGTTTATATGTGAATTTATGCCCGTTTGCTATCAGTTTAGTCGTTTAGAGTCCGTTTCCTGTCGAAATTGCTCGTCTAGTGATCTACGTCCTATGTTGCATGATTTTGTATGAATATAGGATGCCAGATATAAAATATGCGAACGTTTAGGAACTGTTCGGTCACTGTCCACATACCGTGGATGTATAGGGTGCCGGATTTGAAAATTCCGGCTATAGATGCTCTAATCCCTCGCGATGAGCCGCACGTGAAGTGAGAGCCGACACCACCAACCTGCGTAGTGGCACACGACTATACTCACTTAATCACGTCGACTGACAGTACCTGAACTTTGCGTGGCAACCAAACTAGCAAGCTCCCCGTACGTGCGCGGCCGCTGGCACGTCGGGCTCCCTCCTGGCTCCCGCGCGCAACAAAGGCCATTGCAAATCGTCGTGCGCGTGTATACGCCAATGGTTGGTGGCGGCGCGCGGTCCGGCGAACTGTGCGCGGGGGCACCCCACGGGTGGGAAGCGACGTACGGCGCTCTCACCGGGATCGCGTCGACGATCTCGTTTCCCTGTACACGGAGGCGTACCCGCAACGACCGGCCTGGGCCGGGGCCGGGGACCCGTGCGTGCGTACGTACGTAGCTTAGGTCGCCCGCTCGTGCGTTCCGTGGACGGGCGTGCGGCTGGCCTCCCGTGGAGCGCGTGCGTACACGTACCTACAGTGGCGCGTAGCCCCAGTTACTGTGGCGTACGCGTGCGTTTGAGACAACGCGGTGCGTGCGTGCGTGCCCGGTGGCCCGTACACCTGCACCTGGTTGCCCGAGTGTCGACTGTTGCTTGCCATGCCGCCGGTGTCTGCCCCACACTAGCTAGCAAACAAGCATTTTTTTCCGTGTGAGCCCACACTTTGTCCTGCCACATTGAACGCTTTGCTGCCATAGAGTGATGTGTGTGTCGTCGCGTCGACGCTTCGTTAGGATCAGAGCTTTAGGGCCATTGCGCTTACAGCCTGTTTGGTAAACACTTAGCAGGGGAATGGAAGTTTGTATAAGGGTGTTTATGAAAGGATTAGTCATGGGAAGTAGATTTTTACTCCCATTCCCTTGTTTGGTATATGATAGGAATTAGCGTGGGATAAAACTCTGCTCATGAATTAACAGGGTACCCCTGGGAAGGAATAGGTGCGAATTGGCTTCCTCAACTCCCATTCCCCTTCCTACTTAAACTCCCATTCCCTCTAATCAAACAGTGGACTTTTAATCTCCTCACCCCTCAACTCCTATTCCTCATCTCCAATTCCCCCGAACCAAACACGCTGTTAGGGACTGCTTCTGTTCATACAATCATACAACACACAGAATAAGCGCCAACATCAGCTTCGTATACAGCAACCAACCGCAGAGTTAGAGCAGTTGACTCTAGCTAGCTACGCTACTTAATGTGCACACGTCCAAAATAGTAGTGTAGTATGAAGAGAATCAAATGCACGCGTACGTGCGGGGTGGACCATCGATCATCTGGTACAGACTGCCTAATGACAGGCGGTCACGCACCGTTCCTCGCTAGCCACAGTACTTTCTCTTGTCCCATGCTAATTAGCCCTCGGGTAACAGTAATTGGCAGCGTCGTACCGTGAAGAGCCAGCAGTTTTCTTCGGAGCATCTACAACCGCACTTAGCAAATCCGGCTCCTCAAATGCGCGGACGCGTCCGGACCAGGCACGCCTCATATTACACACTTTGCATCCACCTTTTTCATATTTCATCCCCTAGGTCCATACGAAGCATGCAAAAAAAATCCTACGTACTACATCTACATACTACCCTAACTATTCTTTGTCATCGGAGATGTCCAGGACGATGATGCCGGGCGCCGGCTGGACGGGCGGGTAGGAGGGCTCTAGCTCATCCTCCTTCTCCTCGACCTCATCCATGTAGGCGAGCAGCTCCGCCTCCTCTGGGGCCTCTTGCGCCTCCATCTCCTGTCGGCGACGGCGTCTTGTCTCCGCAGTCGACTCCGACCGGAGGGAATCGAGGATGGCCGCTGCTCCGACTGCAGATCCCCGTCGCCAGCGTCCCCCACATCATCCTCCTCCGGCTCATCCCCCTACTCCTCAAAGTCCTCCTCCTCGTCGTCGTCCTCATCCTCCTCCTCCTCCTCCACCACCACCACCTCCTCCTCCTCCTCCGGATCCACTGCATCCGAAGGTAGCCCCGCGGCAATCCAGGCTTCGTGCCTAGCCCGGATCTGCTCAAGGAGCTCGAGCCGGCGCTCCGGTGTCAGAAATGGCTTACTCCTCACCCGGTGGTGTGGGGCACGACTACTAGGAGGACGGGTGGAGTGGAAAGTGGCGGCGGCGGCCGACTTGAGGAGGAAAATATGGATGGATGGTAGGGTTTCGGTGCCGCCGGTCAACTTAAATAGCCGGGCAGTGCACTACGCAGCCCGCCCTAGCTGCGCCACGCGGCGCCTCTGGTCCGACGAAGGAGACGAGCTATGGACCGCCGGGTTTGAGGGCGTTTCCGGCTAGCTAGGCCCCCTTCGCCAGTCCGACGTAGCGGGTGTGCCCTAGCGCCCCCATATCCACCTCATATTTGGGCTGGATATGGGAGGTGCCGGTCAGTCCGGGCGTTTAAGAGCTGTTTGAGGGGCTTGTCTGGGTCAAAAAATCGTAACCGGTCAGTGACCGGGCGGCCCTTCGGGCATATGAGGCGGGTTTAAAAGGTCCGGCAGTAGATGCTCTAACCTTGTAGTATTTGCTATACATCTGGTCTGCGTCCAACACTGACGGCACATTCCTTTCTCGAGGAGCGGCTCCGGCAAACGCTAGTCGTCGCAGTTCGGCTCTCTGCGTTCTGCAGTAGTTCTGTGGTCATGGATTTAGGCGTGTGATGATGTCCAGCCTTGGTATATCCATATATGCATGCGAGCAGCTGCCTCCGGCCATTTATGACATGAAACGTTTCATATTTCAAATTTTTTTGATCATGGTGTGCGCGCGCCCCTCCATGTGGCATTGTCTTTTCCAAGAGAGGTAGTGGCAAGCTGGCAACCCACAACACTTTGCACTACGAGTAGCACTTGCATAGGAATAAAGGGTCGGAGGAGAAAGCCTACTAGTAGCGTTTAAAATATCTATAGCAGTAGCGCTGGGTGCAGCGCTACTACTAACGCTCTACAGCTAAGTTGTAGCAGTAGCGCTGCCCTGACCAGCACTACTGGTAAGTATGGTTAGCAGTAGCGTTGTCCTGACCAGCGCTACTGATAACTATCTGTAGCACTTGAACAAGACAAGCGCTGCTGCTAGATGCTTTCTAGCGCTACTACTAGTATTCCTGCTTTATATCCCCTCTACGTATTTGTGATGCATTTAAATAGGCTCTATACAGTAGTTTCATAAGATTCATACTAAACACACACTATTCTCATCATATCATACACATACAGTAGTCTCGTCATACCATTATCATCATCATCATCATTCAACACAAATAGCATCACATCTCGAAAATAGCGATACACAAGTCATGTCATGTCTCGAATAAGTGCAACTGCATGGTCATGGCACACATACAAGTTTCATCATCTCTATCTAAATCATGATGTAGAAGAGAAGAGCGATCAACATGAGTAAGAGCGCGACTATGTAGTACTTGAGGCACCGGCGGTCCCGCCCCCGTTCATGCCGGAGCGTCCACCTCAAGTATCTACTTTCCGCTTCGGCTCTGCTGTCGAACCCTCTGTGGCTAGCACCGGGTACTTGTCCACCTGGGCATGAGCGTTTGGCCAGTGGTCGTAGACTCCTGGAACCCTCCCAACGAACACAGCGTAGCGGTCCTTCGCCATCTCTGATCTATGTACCTGCATCGCCAGTTGATGAATTGAACGATAATATGCAACATAATGTACTTAAGAAAACAAAGAGGCATAATTGGAAAAATACAAGCAACCTATAGTAAACATAAATCATGAAGATCTTCATACCCAAACTAATTTACTAGAGCGGTCTATGCAAGTTCAGGACCACGGTTTAGTTACATCACATAGTTTTGCCGTGCATAAATTCAGAGTTTTGCGATAGAAAGACAATAGTGCACATTGTCATCGACAATCAGTCCTCCATGCCGGCGGTCCAATCTTCATAGTCAGGGAGGAAGCACCCGAGCTTCTTGAAAGGCTTCAGGTCCAGACGCTGAGCGAGTAGCATTTCTTGGACATCATCCCGCATGATTGGCCCATGGTAGAACATCCCTGTTGGTTCGAGGACCTGCTTCGTGATCACTTGGGCAAGTTCACACTGTACGTGATAAAACTCAGCTCGGATTCGATGATCCGTTGTCTTTCCTATGCTTGTGTCCCAGTTGACAATCTCGGCATCATTGGTAGTAGCTGACATGCAAAGGCGTTGATTATCCCTTCTGTACTCGAGCAGGTGATGCATGAGGTAGAATCCATCAGCCTTACTGGTGTGCGGTTGCTGGATGCAGCAGAACTCAGTCTTATGGCCGAAAGCCAGCCCGTTCTGCCTATACTTTTTCACCTTGATATATCCACCAGGCAGGCTGAAGGTTAACAAGGCACTATCACACTCTTTATGTGCTTGTAATCCTTTTCCTTGAGGTTCTTCGATAAGTCCAAGTACATAGCATGGGAGTATTCCGGGTGCAGAACGATGAGGACGCCCCCCCCCCCCCGCTGCGCAAATTAAGTACACCTCAAATTAGCCTCCATGCTTGCAAAGGAATGATTAACACTTACGAAAGGATATGCGCGGATGACTTACGTGGGATGATAGGGCAGGATAATCGCTTCCTTGTCCTTATTAGCAATCATGAAGTCGTCGATGTACTTGCTCGCATAGTCACGGTGCTCTTTGCAAACTGCCAAGAAGCTCTCTTGCATATAGTACGGGTCCGCGACGCAGATATATTTTATGTTCTCGATCCTGATCAAGTAGTTGAGATACAGCGCATACATGCAGATGAATTGGAAATCCAGCTTGGTCAGGTGGAACACGTCGTAGATGTAGTCAAATCGCAGGATGAACTTATCCGCGGGCCATCTCTCGATGTACAACTTCCCACCCAGCACCTGAGCCGCGTAAAGCGGGTATCCTGGTTTTTCCGAGATGAGAAGGCTTTTCTCTCTGGCCAGCACATCTTCATGGAGTCTCCTTAGATCATTGTTCAGTATGTGCTCTAGCGCTTTCGCAGGTAGGATCGGTTCACCGGCGACATGAAAACGCTTCGCACCTTCGACAGGTATTTGTCTACCACCCAGTGCTTCAGAGGCGGCTGGCTGCTTGAAGCAGCTCTGGCGCCTTTAGGGCCTTTCTTGTCCGGTCTCCTTCTTTGCTTCTTGGCGGGTGGCGGTAGTGAGCCCACCATACCTTCCCTAACCACCACCCCAGTGTCGTCGGGATAATCAGTGGATGGCCTCGGGTTGTTGCTGGGTAGAGGTGGCATCTGGAGGCGTCTCCTGCGAGGATCGCTTGAAGATAGACTTTTTGCATTCCGCCTTAGCACGTTCCGGCTCCGGCAAATCAGGCAGCATCAAGTCATCATCTCCATGCTCATAGCCTGAGTCTTCGTCATCCTGAGCCATCAATCCTCCATCATCATAGGCGGTATTGAAATACTTGTCTAGGTGATCATCATCCTCCTCCATGTCATCATCAACATTTGCTTCTTCAACAACGGGGGCGACATCATCTGGCACTAATGGAGGCTCTCCCTCGCGTCGTCCGCTATCACCCGCCACGACAGGTGCATGTAGTTTGGTACGTGGGGTGGTGTTCATACCTTCTTGAGAAGGTAGAGTTGGTGTGATACTGGGCACCTCGAGACGAAGAAGTGACTTCGGCCAACGCAAGAACTAGCTCTTGCATGCGCCAATCCTCTTAGGTTTATCCTCGTCATCAACTGGTACCGGAGGGGCAAATCCTCGAAGCCCGCTAAGACACTAGCCACGTTAACCGTGAAGATGCCATCGGGCATCTCTCAGTTGTGGAACATGCGGTCCTTCGGCTTCACGATCGTTGCCTTTCCCACAACCACCTTCTGGCCCTTGATATCGTAGAGTACTGTGCACGGGGTATCGTCGGCCTATGAAGAAGACATGTCTGCGACGTCAAACATCCGAAAGGCAACTGAAACAGAAGACTATAGACATGCTGGTGAAAAGGGCATGAAGCGTAATTACCGTGAGGCGTCGCGAGCTCTGCTAGCCACGAATGCCCGCCGAGCATGCCAGAGACGGAGGTCGGGCTGCTATGAACAGGAGCGGGACATTTTGCGGTTGCTTGAGCAGGTGTTGGTGTTGGAAATATGCCCTAGAGGCAATAATAAATGGTTATTATTATATTTCTTTGTTCATGGTAATTGTCTATTGTTCATGCTATAATTGTATTGTCCGGAAATCGTAATACATGTGTGAATACATAGACCACAACGTGTCCCTAATAAGCCTCTAGTTGACTAGCTCGTTGATCAACAGATAGTCATGGTTTCCTGACTATGGACATTGGATGTCATTGATAACGGGATCACATCATTAGGAGAATGATGTGATGGACAAGACCCAATCCTAAGCATAGCATAAAAGATCGTGTAGTTTCGTTTGCTAGAGCTTTTCCAATGTCAAGTATCTTTTCCTTAGACCATGAGATCGTACAACTCCCGGATACCGTAGGAGTGCTTTGGGTGTGCCAAACGTCACAACGTAACTGGGTGACTATAAAGGTGCACTACGGGTATCTCCGAAAGTGTCTGTTGGGTTGGCACGGATCGAGACTGGGATTTGTCACTTCGTGTGACGGAGAGGTATCTCTGGGCCCACTCGGTAATGCATCATCATAATGAGCTCAATGTGACTAAGGCGTTAGTCACGGGATCATGCATTGCGGTACGAGTAAAGAGACTTGCCGGTAACGAGATTGAACAAGGTATTGGGATACCGAAAATCGAATCTCGGGCAAGTAACATACCGATTGACAAAGGGAATTGCATACGGGATTGATTGAATCCTCGACACCGTGGTTCATCCGATGAGATCATCGTGGAACATGTGGGAGCCAACATGGGTATCCAGATCCCGCTGTTGGTTATTGACCGGAGAGGCGTCTCGGTCATGTCTGCATGTCTCCCGAACCCGTAGGGTCTACACACTTAAGGTTCGGTGACGCTAGGGTTGTAGAGATATGTGTATGCGGAAACCCGAAAGTTGTTCGGAGTCCCGGATGACATCCCAGACGTCACGAGAGGTTCCGGAATGCTCCGGAGGTGAAGAATTATATATAGGAAGTCAAGTTTCGGCCACCGGGAATGTTTCGGGGGTTACCGGTATTGTACCGGGACCACCGGAAGGGTCCCGGGGGTCCACCGGGTGGGGCCACCTATCCCGGAGGGCCCTGTGGGCTGAAAGTGGAAGGGAACCAGACCTTAGTGGGCTGGGGCGCCCCCCTTGGGCCTCCCCCCATGCGCCTAGGGTTGGGAACCCTAGGGTGGAGGGACTTCCCACTTGCCTTGGGGGGCAAGGCACCCCCTTCCCCCCTTTGGCCGCCGGCCCCCACCCTAGATGGGATCAGGCCGGCGCCCCCCCTCCCAGGGGGCCTATATAAAGGGGGGGAGGGAGGGCAGCAACCTACAGCCTTGGGCGCCTCCCTCCTCCCCTGCAACACCTCTCTCTCTCGCAGAAGCTCGGCGAAGCCCTGCCGGAGACCCGCTACATCCACCACCACGCCGTCGTGCTGCTGGATCTCCATCAACCTCTCCTTCCCCCTTGCTGGATAAAGAAGGAGGAGACGTCGCTGCACCGTACGTGTGTTGAACGCGGAGGTGCCGTCCGTTCGGCACTCGGTCATCGGTGATTTGGATCACGGCGAGTATTGGAACGCTTCCGCCCGCGATCTACAAGGGTATGTAGATGCACTCCCTTCCCCTCGTTGCTAGTACACTCCATAGATGCATCTTGGTGAGCATAGGAAAATTTTAAATTATGCTACGATTACCAACAGTGGCATCATGAGCCAGGCGTATGCGTAATTACTATGCACGAGTAGAACACAAAGCAGTTGTGGGCATTGAGTTTGCCAATTCTTCTTGCCGCTACTAGTCTTGTCTTGTTTCGGCGGCATTGTAGGATGAAGCGGCCCGGACCGACCTTACACGTACGCTTACGTGAGACAGGTTCCACCGACTGACATGCACTAGTTGCATAAGGTGGCTAGCGGGTGTCTGTCTCTCCTACTTTAGTCGGAACGGATTCGATGAAAAGGGTTCTTATGAAGGGTAAATAGAAATTGGCAAATCACGTTGTGGTCATACGTAGGTAAGAAACGTTCTTGATAGAAACCTACAAACCACGTAAAAACTTGCAACAACAATTAGAGGACGTCTAACTTGTTTTTGCAGCAAGTGCTATGTGATGTGATATGGCCAGAAGATGTGATGAATGATATATGTGATGTATGAGATTGATCATATTCTTGTAATAGGAATCACGACTTGCATGTCGATGAGTATGACAACCGGCAGGAGCCATAGGAGTTGTCTTTATTATTTTGCATGACCTGCGTGTCATTGAATAACGCCATGTAAATTACTTTACTTTGTTGCTAAACGCGTTAGCCATAGAAGTAGAAGTAATCGTTGGCGTGACGACTTCATGAAGACACAATGATGGAGATCATGGTGTCATGCCGGTGACGAAGATGATCATGGTGCCCCGAAGATGGAGATCAAAGGAGCATGATGATATTGGCCATATCATGTCACTATTTGATTGCATGTGATGTTTATCATGTTTTTGCATCTTATTTGCTTAGAACGACGGTAGTAAGTAAGATGATCCCTTATAATAATTTCAAGAAAGTGTTCCCCCTAACTGTGCACCGTTGCGAAGGTTCGTTGTTTCGAAGCACCACGTGATGATCGGGTGTGATAGATTCTAACGTTCGAATACAACGGGTGTTGACGAGCCTAGCATGTACAGACATGGCCTCGGAACACACGCAATACACTTAGGTTGACTTGACGAGCCTAGCATGTACAGACATGGCCTCGGAACACGGAGGACCGAAAGGTCGAGCATGAGTCGTATAGAAGATACGATCAACATGGAGATGTTCACCGATCTTGACTAGTCCCTCTCACGTGATGATCGGACACGGCCTAGTTAAACTCGGATCATGTTTCACTTAGATGACAAGAGGGATGTCTATCTGAGTGGGAGTTCATTAAATAATTTGATTAGATGAACTCAATTATCATGAACTTAGTCTGAAATCTTTACACTATGTATTGTAGATCAAATGGCCAACGTTGTCCTCAATTTCAACGCGTTCCTAGAGAAAACCAAGCTGAAAGATGATGGCAGCAACTATACGGACTGGGTCCGGAACCTGAGGCTCATCCTCATAGTAGCCAAGAAAGATTATGTCTTAGAAGCACCGCTAGGTGATGCACCAATCCCTGAGAACCAAGACGTTATGAACGCTTGGCAGCAGCGTGCTGATGATTACTCCCTCGTTCAGTGCGGCATGCTTTACAGCTTAGAACCGGGTCTCCAAAAGCGTTTTGAGAAACATGGAGCATACGAGATGTTCGAGGAGCTGAAATTGGTTTTCCAAGCTCATGCCTGGGTCGAGAGATATGATGTCTCCGACAAGTTCTTCAGCTGTAAAATGGAGGAGAACAGTTCTGTTAGTGAGCACATACTCAGAATGTCTGGGTTGCACAACCGCTTGGCTCAGCTGGGAGTTAATCTCCCAGATGACGCGGTCATTGACAGAATCCTTCAGTCGCTTCCACCAAGCTTCAAGAGCTTTGTGATGAACTACAATATGCAGGGGATGGAAAAAACCATTCCTGAGGTATATTCGATGCTGAAATCAGTGGAGGTGGAGATCAGAAAAGAACATCAAGTGTTGATGGTGAATAAAACCACTAAGTTCAAGAAGGGCAAGGGTAAGAAGAACTTCAAGAAGGACGGCAAGGGAGTTGCCGCGCCCGGTAAACCAGTTACTGGGAAGAAGTCAAAGAATGGACCCAAGCCCGAGACTGAGTGCTTTTATTGCAAGGGAAGTGGTCACTGGAAGCGGAACTGCCCCAAATACTTAGCGGACAAGAAGAAGGACGGCAACACCAAAGGTATATGTGATATACATGTAATTGATGTGTACCTTACCAGTACTCGTAGTAGCTCCTGGGTATTTGATACCGGTGCAGTTGCTCATATTTGTAACCCAAAACACGAACTACGGAATAAACGGAGACTGGCGAAGGACGAGGTGACGATGCGCGTCGGGAATGGTTCCAAGGTCGATGTGATCGCCGTCGGCACGCTACCTCTGCATCTACCCACGGGATTAGTTTTAAACCTCAATAATTGTTATTTAGTGCCAGCTTTGAGCATGAACATTGTATCTGGATCTCGTTTAATTCGAGATGGCTACTCATTTAAATCCGAGAATAATGGTTGTTCTATTTATTTGAGAGATATGTTTTATGGTCATGCCCCGCTGGTCAATGGTTTATTTTTGATGAATCTCGAACGTGATGTTACACATGTTCATAGTGTGAATACCAAAAGATGTAAAGTTGATAACGATAGTCCCACATACTTGTGGCACTGCCGCCTTGGTCACATTGGTGTCAAGCGCATGAAGAAGCTCCATGCAGATGGACTTTTGGAGTCTCTTGATTACGAATCATTTGACACGTGCGAACCATGCCTCATGGGTAAGATGACCAAGACTCCGTTCTCCGGAACAATGGAGCGAGCAACCGACTTATTGGAAATCATGCATACCGATGTGTGCGGTCCAATGAGTGTTGAGGCTCGCGGAGGATATCGTTATGTTCTCACTCTCACTGATGACTTAAGTAGATATGGGTATGTCTACCTAATGAAACACAAGTCTGAAACCTTTGAAAAGTTCAAGGAATTTCAGAGTGAGGTTGAGAATCAACGTGACAGGAGAATAAAATTCTTACGATCAGATCGTGGTGGAGAATATTTAAGTCACGAGTTTGGTGCACACTTAAGGAAATGTGGAATAGTTTCACAACTCACGCCGCCTGGAACACCTCAGAGAAATGGTGTGTCCGAACGTCGTAATCGCACTCTATTGGATATGGTGCGATCTATGATGTCTCTTACCGATTTACCGCTCTCATTTTGGGGTTATGCTTTAGAGACTGCCGCATTCACTTAAATAGGGCTCCGTCGAAATCCGTTGAGACGACACCGTATGAATTATGGTTTGGGAAGAAACCTAAGCTGTCGTTTCTAAAAGTTTGGGGATGCGATGCTTATGTCAAGAAACTTCAACCTGAAAAGCTCGAACCCAAGTCGGAGAAATGCGTCTTCATAGGATACCCTAAGGAAACTATTGGGTATACCTTCTACCTCAGATCCGAAGGCAAGATCTTCGTTGCCAAGAAGAGGTCCTTTCTAGAGAAGGAGTTTCTCTCGAAAGAATTGAGTGGGAGGAAAGTGGAACTTGATGAGGTGATAGTCACCCCTTCCGAACCGGAAAGTAGCGCAGCGCGGGAAAATGTTCCTGTGGTGCCTGCACCGACGGGGGAGGAAGTTAATGATGATGATCATGAAGCTTCGGATCAAGTCACTGAACTTCGTAGGTCCACAAGGACACGTTCCGCACCAGAGTGGTACGGCAACCCTGTCCTGGAAATCATGTTGTTAGACAACGGTGAGCCTTCGAACTATGAAGAAGCGATGGCGGGCCCGGATTTCCGACAAATGGCTAGAAGCCATGAAATCCGAGATAGAATCCATGTATGAAAACAAAGTATGGACTTTGACTGACTTGCCCGATGAGCGGCGAGCCATAGAAAACAAATGGATCTTTAAGAAGAAGACGGACGCAGATGGTAATGTGACCATCTACAAAGCTCGACTTGTCGCTAAGGGTTATCGACAAGTTCAAGGGGTTGACTACGATGAGACTTTCTCACCCGTAGCGAAGTTGAAGTCCGTCCGAATCATGTTAGCAATTGCCGCATACTATGATTATGAGATATGGCAGATGGACGTCAAAACGGCATTCCTTAATGGCTTCCTTAAGGAAGAGTTGTATATGATGCAGCCGGAAGGTTTTGTCGATCCTAAGCATGCTAACAAAGTATGCAAGCTCCAGCGCTCAATCTATGGGCTGGTGCAAGCATCTCGGAGTTGGAACATTCGCTTTGATGAGATGATCAAAGCGTTTGGGTTTACACAGACTTATGGAGAAGCCTGTGTTTACAAGAAAGTGAGTGGGAGCTCTGTAGCATTTCTCATATTATATGTGGATGACAAACTATTGATGGGAAATGATATAGAATTCTTGGAAAGTATAAAGGCCTATTTGAATAAGTGTTTTTCAATGAAGGACCTTGGAGAAGCTGCTTATATATTAGGCATCAAGATCTATAGAGATAGATCAAGACGCCTCATTGGTCTTTCACAAAGTACATACCTTGACAAGATATTGAAGAAGTTCAGTATGGATCAGTCCAAGAAGGGGTTCTTGCCTGTATTGCAAGGTGTGCAATTGAGCACGGCTCAATGCCCGACCACGGCAGAAGATATAGAAAAGATGAGTGTCATCCCCTATGCCTCGGCCATAGGGTCTATTATGTATGCCATGCTGTGTACCAGACCTGATGTAAACCTTGCCGTGAGTTTGGTAGGAAGGTACCAAAGTAATCCCGGCATGGAACACTGGACAGCAGTCAAGAATATCCTGAAGTACCTGAAGAGGACTAAGGATATGTTTCTCGTTTATGGAGGTGACGAAGAGCTCGTCGTAAAGGGTTACGTCGACGCTAGCTTCGACACAGATCTGGATGACTCGAAGTCACAAACCGGATACGTGTATATTTTGAATGGAGGAGCAGTAAGCTGGTGCAGTTGCAAGCAAAGCGTCGTGGCGGGATCTACATGTGAAGCGGAGTACATGGCAGCCTCGGAGGCAGCACAGGAAGCAGTCTGGATGAAGGAGTTCATTACCGACCTAGGGGTGATTCCCAATGCGTCGGGCCCGATGACTCTCTTCTGTGACAACACTGGAGCTATTGCCCTTGCGAAGGAGCCCAGGTTTCACAGGAAGACCAGGCATATCAAGCGTCGCTTCAACTCCATTCGTGAAAGTGTTCAAAATGGAGACATAGATATTTGTAAAGTACATACGGACCTGAATGTAGCAGATCCGTTGACTAAACCTCTCCCTAGAGCAAAACATGATCAACACCAGGACGCAATGGGTGTTCGATTCATTACAATGTAACTAGATTATTGACTCTAGTGCAAGTGGGAGACTGTTGGACATATGCCCTAGAGGCAATAATAAATGGTTATTATTATATTTCTTTGTTCATGGTAATTGTCTATTGTTCATGCTATAATTGTATTGTCCGAAATCGTAATACATGTGTGAATACATAGACCACAACGTGTCCCTAGTAAGCCTCTAGTTGACTAGCTCGTTGATCAATAGATAGTCATGGTTTCCTGACTATGGACATTGGATGTCATTGATAACGGGATCACATCATTAGGAGAATGATGTGATGGACAAAGACCCAATCCTAAGCATAGCATAAAAGATCGTGTAGTTTCGTTTGCTAGAGCTTTTCCAATGTCAAGTATCTTTTCCTTAGACCATGAGATCGTACAACTCCCGGATACCATAGGAGTGCTTTGGGTGTGCCAAACGTCACAACGTAACTGGGTGACTATAAAGGTGCACCACGGGTATCTCCGAAAGTGTCTGTTGGGTTGGCACGGATCGAGACTGGGATTTGCCACTCCGTGTGACGGAGAGGTATCTCTGGGCCCACTCGGTAATGCATCATCATAATGAGCTCAATGTGACTAAGGCGTTAGTCACGGGATCATGCATTGCGGTACGAGTAAAGAGACTTGCCGGTAACGAGATTGAACAAGGTATTGGGATACCGACGATCGAATCTCGGGCAAGTAACATACCGATTGACAAAGGGAATTGCATACGGGATTGATTGAATCCTCGACACCGTGGTTCATCCGATGAGATCATCGTGGAACATGTGGGAGCTAACATGGGTATCCAGATCCCGCTGTTGGTTATTGACCGGAGAGGCGTCTCGGTCATGTCTGCATGTCTCCCGAACCCGTAGGGTCTACACACTTAAGGTTCGGTGACGCTAGGGTTGTAGAGATATGTGTATGCGGAAACCCGAAATTTGTTCGGAGTCCCGGATGAGATCCCGGACGTCACGAGAGGTTCCGGAATGGTCCGGAGGTGAAGAATTATATATAGGAAGTCAAGTTTCGGCCACCGGGAAAGTTTCGGGGGTTACCGGTATTGTACTGGGACCACCGGAAGGGTCCCGGGGGTCCACCGGGTGGGGGGACTTCCCACTTGCCTTGGGGGGCAAGGCACCCCCTTCCCCCCTTTGGCCGCCGCCCCCCACCCTAGATGGGATCTGGCCGGCGCCCCCCCTCCCAGGGGGGCCTATATAAAGGGGGGGAGGGAGGGCAGCAACCTACAGCCTTGGGCGCCTCCCTCCTCCCCTGCAACACCTCTCTCTCTCTCGCAGAAGCTCGGCGAAGCCCTGCCGGAGACCCGCTACATCCACCACCACGTCGTCGTGCTGCTGGATCTCCATCAACCTATCCTTCCCCCTTGCTGGATCAAGAAGGAGGAGACGTCGCTGCACCGTACGTGTGTTGAACGCGGAGGTGCCGTCCGTTCAGCACTCGGTCATCGGTGATTTGGATCACGGCGAGTACGACTCCGTCATCCACGTTCATTGGAACGCTTCCGCTCGCGATCTACAAGGGTATGTAGATGCACTCCCTTCCCCTCGTTGCTAGTACACTCCGTAGATGCATCTTGGTGAGCGTAGGAAAATTTTAAATTATGCTACGATTCCCAACAGTTGGTGCTGTGATGTTCACTGAATTGCTCCCGACAAAGATGGGAAGGGGAAGGCCTCCGACCCTTTTTATTTGGATTGCTCTTCAACCAATCAAAAATTGCTGGAATCAAGCTGGCCACCGCGTCACTGACCGCTGCATTGACTACCCTAAGCAACTCTTCTTTGGCCTCAGCTTTGGTCTTATTGACCACAATCGCGACCTTCTCGTTGATGGTATGCTGAGTGACGACCAACCGTCTCTTCCTTCTTTCCTCTGGCCCCTCGTGGTACCATGTCTTCCACGAGGCGCCATCTCCGACGCCATGCACACGTCCATAGGACGTCAGTTTGTGCTCCGGGACCTTTTTCAATATGTTCAGGGCCCGGCTGAATGGGGTGTCTCACTTGGGCCTCGCCGACGACTGTGAGGACTCGTTGCTTTAGGCTGCCTTTTGGTGCTGCTCTTTCTGCAAAAGGAACGTGGATGGTTTACTAATGTGAAAAAGCTTGTAGTCGAATTGATTGGGAGCTAATATGATAATGTGGTAATATAAAAATTACCAGAAGTCTCATGAACTCCCTCGTGTTTGGGTCCGTGTAAGAGCATCTCCACTAGCCTCCCCAGGACGCCCCCTAGGACATCTTTTTAGGCTCGGTTTTAGGCTCGGACGGCACTTTTCGCCGAAAAACGGCCCAGCCACGCCCCCAACGCCCCCAGGACGTCAAAATAGCGTCGGTAAACCCAGGCGAAACCCGGCGCGCTGGATGTCTCTGGGGGGCGCCGGCGGAAGTTTCAGCGAATCATGTCTCACCACATGTCCTTTTTCTTGGCCCACTTAATCATTCTCCTCACAAACTTTTGCTTGGGGTGGGGTGTGACTGGGAACATGCCCTCTTTATTTCGCCGGATTTTGCCGGATGACCCCCAAGACACCAACTTTTTTGGTTCGGTGATGTTCTTGGGGGTGCCAACGGCTGGAGATGCTCTAAAAGATCTTTTTGACGCGGTCCCACTTGTACCGGGCCCTGATCCAGTCACGCTCCAGCGGGTCGGTGAACTCAGCCAAGGGGTCTAGGTTTCCGTGACTTTCACGTTCGGCGTCCTCCTTGGACCATACGTGCCTCTTTCCCTCGTACCATGGCTTCCGAGGCGGCGGGGGGCGTGTTCCTGGCCTGGAGCGCCTTCATTTTCTCCGACCTTGCGTTGACTTCTTCTTTAGCGCAAGTCTCCTTAAATTTTTCAAAGTCCTCTTCCTTTATTGATGGATTATCAGCATGAATCTTGGACCACAGTTCATTCTTCGCAATCGCTTTTTTCACCCGAACTTTCCAGGAGGACAAGTCGTTGGTGAACGTCACCATCGCCTTGTCGTTTATCTTTGTCATGTTGATGTCGTCCCACGGCTCTTTAAATTTGCTTTCATCCCGGTGGGGGAACATGAACCTATTGTGTAACTTCTTTAGGAGCATTTTCTTCATATGTGGTATCTTCTTCAACTTCTCGTCGTTGATGTTGGCGGTTTCCCCGTGGGTGCATCCTACTTGATTGCCCCAGCACGAGCGCGCTTCCTCCGGCACTGTTGGCTCTAACTTCTTGGGGTGCATCTCCGTGACCACAATTGGTCCGATGCCGAGCTCGTTTGGTCTTCATGACCTCTTCTGCTTCGGTGCTTTACCAGCCACGACAGCATCGTTGCCGGTCTCGGGGGTGGTGTCGGTGCCGGTGCCAGTGCCGGTGTCGGGGTTGGTGCCACTGCCGCCACCATGCAACCCCATCTGGTGTTCGTCCAGGTAATCGAAATAGTGATTTGCTGCCTCGATGGGGTCTTCTTCGAGGCGAGCAGAACCCCCGGCTTCGGCGTGGGTAGACATGTCTCCTATTCAACAATTGTAAATAAAAGATATAATGAAGAGAAAAAAGGGGCCTCTATTTGGTTGGAATGTTGATTCATTCCCCATCCGGCAAATCCCGGGCACTCCATATGTCCTAGTTTCTAGCATAAGTCATGCCGAAAATCATGGAAATTTTCGGCATGACCTTTGCTAAAAAGTGGACATATGGAGCGCCTGAAATTTGCCGGAACGGAAATGAATCAACGTTTCGGCAAAACATAGGCCACTCGGATATTTTATCGACATTCAACCAACATTGCAAAATCATATAACATCAACGACAAATATCAGTTGCAAAATATATCATTCAATCAAGTACATGGAGTGAAATGACCTCACTAAACATTGCAAATTAGTGGCCTTTTCAAAAACGAAAAACCTTTGCAAAATGACCTCAATAAACATTTGCTACTGTTTTTTTATTTATAGCTATTATATATACCTACAAAATTCCTAAATGCTCTCTCTCTGCTACTGACCTAACCAACTAAATTGATATTATATACCCTAAACTAAATTGCCCTAAACAAACTTGCTAAATGTCCTAAACTAAATTGCCCTAAACTAATTTGCTACTGTTTTTTTTGCTAAATTATCTCTCTCTCCCTCTCTCTCTCTCTCTCTATTTGCTACTGTTTGCTAATTTGCTACTAAACTAATTTACTAATTTGCTACTAGTTTGCCCTAAACTAATTTACTAATTTGCTACTGTTTTTTATTTATAGGTATTTTATATACCCTAATTAGCTACTGCCCTAAACAAATTTGCCCTAGCTATATTTGCTAATTTGCTAAAAAAAATTGGCCCTAGCTATATTTGCTACTGCCCTAATTAGCTACTGTTTTTTATAAAAAAATTCTACTATTTTTATAGCTAATTTATATACCTACAAAAACTAAATTGCCCTAGGGTTCATATACTTCATCTAAATTGCCCTAGGGCCATGGTTAAAAAAATTTCCTAGGGTTCATCCAGAGAGAGAGAGAGAGAGAGAGGAGGGCAGGGGAGAGGAGAGGGAGAGGCTTACTGAGAGGCGGCGAGGTCAAGGGCGGGGAAGATGGCGGCGACGGCAAGGTCGAGGGCAGGGGAGAGGGCAGCGGTGGCGACGAGGTCGAGGGCAGGGGAGAGGGGGCCCGTGCAGCGACGGTGAGGTCGAGGGAGGGCTCCGGCGACGAGGTCGATGGCGGTCCACGACGGGCAGGGGCGACGGCGGGTAGGGTCGACGGCGGCGAGGAAGGGCAGGGCCACGACAGCGATAGAGAGTGGGAGGAGAGAGGTGGGAGGGACAGTGGGGGAAATGACTTGGCAAAAATTTGAGCGCCCGCACGGGGTTTAACTAAAACTAGCAGTAGTGCTGGACCAGGACCCAGCGCTATAGCTAACTTAGCTATAACGCTGGGTCCTAGTCGAGCGCTACTGCTAACTGTTCCAATTTTTGTTTTTTTAATTCTGAAATACACATAGCAGTAGCGTTTGTTCACGGACCAGCGCTATAGCTAAGTTATCTATAGCGCCTGGTCGTAAACCAACGCTACTGCTATTATTCTTTTCTTTTTATTATTTTCCTTTTCTAGTTTTTAGTTTTCTTTTCTTTCATTATTTTCCTTTCCTTTTCTGTTTACTTTTCTTTTTCTTTTGCATTGCTTTCTCCCTTTTGTTTTTGTTTTTTTTTGTTTTCCTCGCACGCAGTCGACGAGAACGTCTCCCTCCCACACTGCGCGAATATCACCGGAACCATGCATGTGGTGGTAATTGAAATGGATACGATGTATACATCATTTGACCGATAACGGTTACTTAAGTACGTACACAAAATAGATACATATATATAAATGATGGTTTCTCTGCTGCGTCGACGACGTTTCACATTGAGCTTCTTCCCTTTCTTGTTCATTGCCGAATAATTGAGCCCCTCCTTGTGACTTTTCCGGAACCATGGAGTACGATCTTTCTTAGGTAATGTAGTATTGATTCTTATTTTCACATATGCCTCATCGTCATCGTCATCTTCCCTCATCGGGTTGCCGTAATGGTCGTAGTCTTCCTCGTTGGCGACTCCATCCATTTCGACGATGCTCCTTCTGCCTCTCCTCACAACAACACGACTGGGATTGGCTAGGTTAGTTATGAAGAAGCATTGTGTCATGTGCTTAGCATGTACCAATGGCTCATTTTTGGCGATGACGTTAACATTCACGGGAGTGCTCTTCGCGTCGGGTATAGACATGGTAGTGAAATACTTGTTTTCTCTTGCGACGTCCTTAGCCCATCAGACACGGAACATCGTCGCATTGTGCATTCTAGTATAGTCAAGCTTCCAGATCTCTTCGACCCTTTCGTAGAATCTTTTAGTTGTGCCGTTGGCGTCGGTCACGCATTCAATTGTCACCCCAGAGTTTTGGTAATCATTGTCCATGTCTTTGGCCTCCGTGTAGAACATGTACCCGTTGATATCCTATGACTGATAGGTCGCGAGTTTGGGCACGGGGCCATGTGCTAAGACGTGTATGAGCAATCCGTCCAAACTTCCCTCTTCCGGGGGATTTTCAAGAACTTGCTCTTTGAACCAATGCAAGAAAGTGGCGTTGTGCTCTACAGTAACTTCACCGTCCGTCTTGAGCATCCCCTTATCACGGTACTTATTTGCGATGCTTTCTTTGTGCCGTGCCACATAATCATCTACCACATGTAGGTGTTGTAGCACTACTAAGGTAGCCCTGTCAAAGTTGTTCCGTCGATCCGTGTAGTCCACATGCAATTCCCTCCGGCCGTTGTTGTGACCTTCTCCTTCGAGCCTCCCATCGTGCTTCTTGATGGGCAACCCAACAATAGGGTCTCCGACGCCTATATAATTCTCCCAAAAGGAGATGCATCATGCATCAGATACCCCTGGACGATGCTCCCATCGGGACGGGACATGTTACGAATGAATCCTTTGATGATCCCATTCACCCTCTCGAACTGCACCATGCTGTGAAGGAATGTCGGCCTGAGGTCGATGATGTCATCCACGATGTGGACACACAGATGCACGATGATGTCAAAGCACGCGGGCGTGAAGTACATCTCGAGCTCACATAGTATGACAACGATCTCTTCCTATAGCCTTCGGAGCTGCTTCACACTTATGGACTTTTGTGAGATAACGTCGAAAAAGTTGCAGAGACCAGTAAGCGTGTCACGGACATGCTTCTCCATTATCCCTCTAATGGCAACCGGGAGTATCTACGTCATCATCATGTGACAGTCATGAGACTTCAACCCACTAAACCTTTTCTTCTTGGGGTCTAGAAATCTTCTTATCTTCCCATAGTAACCGGAACTCACTTTGATTCCCATAAGGCACTTGATGAATTAATCGATCTCCTTCGCACTTAAGGTGAAGCAAGAAGGGGGGCAATAATTCTCCTCCTTCTTCTAGACTTTTCTGCCCCTTTCCCCCTCCTCCTTCTCCGTCTCCATCTCCTCCGTCGACTTTTTATGGTGGAGATCTTTCCTGATCTTCAAGTCTTCCAAGTCTTTCCTTGCCTTTGGCCCATCCTTGGTCTTCTCTGGCATGTTCATCAGTGTGCCAAGCAAGCTCTCGAGGACATTCTTCGTGATATGCATTTGATCAAGGCAATGAGGCGTGTCATGATTGGGCCAGTACTCCAATTCCCAGAAACAGACCTCGTTTTCCATACCTTCAGCAACGGCTTCGACGCCTTTTTCATCTTTCCCGACGCAGGGCACTGTTCCAGTTTTGCAACAGCTCGTTGATTTCGGTGTCACTCCTCTTACATGGAGGTCTGATACGTCTCCAACGTATCTATAATTTATGAAGTATTCATGCTATTATATTATCCTTCTAGGATGTTTTATATGCATTTATATGCTATTTTATATGATTTTTGGGACTAACCTATTAACCTAGTGCCCAGTGCCAGTTTTTGTTTTTTCCTTGTTTTTGAGTTCTACAGAAAAGGAATACCAAACGGAGTCCAATTGACGTGCCAATTTTTGATGATTTTTTATGGACCAAAAGAAGCCTCCGGAGCAAAAGAGTTGGTCCAGAAGAGTCCCGAGCGGTCCACGACGGTGGAGGGCGCGCCTACCCCCTGGGCATGGGCCCCTGCCTCGTGGATGACTCGGGAACCTCCTTGACGTGAGACCTATGCCAAAAATTTCCTATAAATACTGAAACCTCCAGAAAATAACCTAGATCGGGAGTTCCGCCGCCGCAAGCCTCTGTAGCCACCAAAAACCAATCGGGACCCTGTTCCGGCACCCTGCTGGAGGGGGGATCCCTCACTGGTGGCCATCTTCATCATCCCGACGCTCTCCATGACGAGGATGGAGTAGTTCACCCTCGGGGCTGAGGGTATGTACCAGTAGCTATGTGTTTGATCTCTCTCATGTTCTTGAGGTGGTACGATCTTGATGTATCGCGAGCTTTGCTATTATAGTTGGATCTTATGATGTTTCTCCCCCTCTACTCTCTTGTAATGGATTGAGTTTTCCCTTTGAAGTTATCTTATCGGATTGAGTCTTTAAGGATTTGAGAACACTTGATGTATGTCTTGCCGTGCTTATCTGTGGTGACAATGGGATATCACGTGATCCAGTTGATGTATGTTTTGGTGATCAACTTGCGGGTTCCGCCCATGAACCTATGCATAGGGGTTGGCACACGTTTTCATCTTGACTCTCCGGTAGAAACTTTGGGGCACTCTTTGAAGTTCTTTGTGTTGGTTGAATAGATGAATCTGAGATTGTGTGATGCATATCGTATAATCATACCCACGGATACTTGAGGTGATATTGGAGTATCTAGGTTTTGGTTGATTTGTGTCTTAAGGTGTTATTCTAGTACGAACTCTATGATAGATCGAACGGAAAGAATAGCTTCGTGTTATTTTACTACGGACTCTTGAATAGATCGATCAGAAAGGATAACTTTGAGGTGGTTTCGTACCCTACACTAATCTCTTCGTTTGTTCTCCGCTATTAATGACTTTGGAGTGACTCTTTGTTGCATGTTTAGGGATAATTATATGATCCAATTATGTTATTATTGTTGAGAGAACTTGCACTAGTGAAAGTATGAACCCTAGGCCTTGTTTCCTAGCATTGCAATACCGTTTACGCTCACTTTTACCACTTGTTACCTTGCTGTTTTTATATTTTCAGATTACAAAAACCTATATCTACCATCCATATTGCACTTGTATCACCATCTATTCGCCGAACTAGTGCACCTATACAATTTACCATTGTATTGGATGTGTTGGGGACACAAGAGACTCTTTATTATTTGGTTGCAGGGTTGTTTGAGAGAGACCATCTTCATCCTACACCTCCCACGGATTGATAAACCTTAGGTCATCCACTTGAGGGAAATTTGCTACTGTCCTACAAACCTCTGCACTTGGAGGCCCAACAACGTCTACAAGGAGAAGGTTGCGTAGTAGACATCAAGCTCTTTTCTGGCGCTGCTGCCGGGGAGGTGAGTGCTTGAAGGTATATCTTTAGATCTTGCAATCGAATCTTTTAGTTTCTTGTTTTATCACCAGTTAGTTTATAAAAGAAAACTACAAAAAATGGAATTGAGGGTGCCTCATATGTTTCATCTTTTTAATGTCTTCTGTGAAAATAAGGATTCCGATAATTGTGCTCAATTGCTAGAGGAAGAATGCATTAAAATGTTTGGCACTAAATTTTTGAATGATGAGCATGATTGCAATGTTGTTAGTATGAATTCCTTGAATACCCATGATACTAATGATATGCAAAGCCACAAGCTTGGGGATGCTATGTTTGATGAAGATGATTTGTTTAGTCCCCCAAGTTTTGATGAGAATATTTATTATGATGAAAGCATGCCTCCTATTTATGATGATTATATTGATGAAAGTGGATTTGGAGAGGTCATGACTTTATTTAGTGATGAATCCACTATTTCGGAAGAGGTTCCAATTGATTATGAGAACAAAGTTGCTATCTATGATGATTATAGTGATGACTTGTATGCTATTAAGAATAATGATAACCATGAAACTTTTCATCATGATTTTAGTTTTCAATTGGATTATTCCTCACATGATAATTATTTTGTTGAGTTTGCTCCCACTATTATTCTAGAGAGAAGAAATTTGCTTATGTGGAGAGTAATAAAAATTCTATGCTTGTGCATCATGAGAATAATGCTTTATGTGATGGTTATATTGTTGAATTCATTCATGATGCTACTGAAAATTATTATGAGGGAGGAATATATGCTTGTAGAAATTGCAATAATATGAAGTTTCCTCTCTATGTGCTTAAAGTTTTGAAGTTATGCTTGTTTTGCCTTCCTATGCTAGTTGATTATTGTTCCCATAAGTTGTTTGCTCACAAAATCCCTATGCATAGGAAGTGGGTTAGACTTAAATGTGCTAGTCATATTCTTCATGATGCTCTCTTTATGTTTCAATTCTTATCTTTTATGTGAGCATCATTGAAATCATCATGCCTAGCTAGGGGCGTTAAACGTTAGCGCTTCTTGGGAGGCAACCCAATTTTATTTTCGTTTCTTGCTTTTTGGTTCTATTTTTTAATAAATATTTGATCTCGCCTCTGGTTAGATGTGGTTTTATGTTTTAGTTAGTGTTTTTGCCAAGTAAAACCTATAGGATCTTCTTGGATGATAGTTATTTGATCTTGCTGAAAAAATCAGAAACTTTCTGCTCACGAAAACAATTGTTAAAAATCACCAGAACGTGATAAAATACTGATTCCAATTGCAGTAGATCAATAAAAAAATTATCTAGGTCTTCCTATTTTGGTAGAATTTTTGAGTTACAGAAAGTTTGCGTTTGATACAGATTACTACAGACTGTTCTGTTTTTGACAGATTCTGTTTTTCGTGTGTTGTTTGCTTATTTTGATGAATCTATGGCTAGTACGGAGGTTATGAACCATAGGGAAGTTGGAATACAGTAGGTTTAACACCATTATAAACAAAGAATGAGTTCATTACAGTACCTTTAAGTGGTGGTTTGTTTTATTTCGCTAACGGAGCTCATGAGATTTTCTGTTGAGTTTTGTGTTGTGAAGTTTTCAAGTTTGGGTAAGATTCGATGGACTATGGAATAAGGAGTGGCAAGAGCCTAATATTGGGGATGCCCAAGGCACCCCAAGGTAATATTCAAGGACAACCAAGAGCCTAAGCTTGGGGATGCCCCGGATGGCATCCCCTCTTTCGTCTTCGTTCATCGGTAACTTTACTTGGAGCTATATTTTTATTCACCACATGATATGTGTTTTGCGCGGAGCATCATTTTATCTTGTTAGTATTGGCTTGCTGTTATTTAGAATAATGTTTTTCATCTCTATCTTCAATAAAAATGTCAAGGATAGCCTTTACCATGCTTATTTTGCAAGTATACATGTTGTTGTTTCAAAATAGAAAGTTTATCGTTGTTGCAAAAATTCCCTGGAAAAGTCAGAATGTGATAAAATGTTGAAACTTTTGGCATAATAAGCTCTGATAAATTTTCTAGTGTGGTAGAATTTCATAATGTTTGGAGTTAGGGAAGTATGATGAATCTTGCATTCTTTACAGACTGTACTGTTTGGCAGATTGCTGTTATGTTTGCATTGTTTGCATATGTTTCCTTGTTTAATGATTCTATTTGAGGATAGGAGTATTAAATATGCAGAGACATTTAGTACGCAATGTTGAATAATAATTTTTGTGATTTGCTATAGTAGAGAATGATAAGTTTTTGCATTGGTTTATACTAACTTATCTCACGAGTTCTTGTTGAGTTTGGTGTGGATGAAGCTTTCAAGATTTAGCAAACCGTGATATAAAAGGAATTAAGGAGACGCAAAAGTTCAAGAGAAGTCTCAAGCATCTAAGCTTGGGGATGCCCCGGTAGGCATCCCACCTTTCTTCTTCAACAATTATCGGTTAGTATCGGTTGAGCCTAAGTTTTTGCTTCTTCACATGATGAGTGCTATCCTTGAAATGTCGTTTTATTTTGTTTTGCTTGCTGTTTGAATAATATCCCAAGATCTTAAATTCTTAAATGAGAGAGAGTCTTCACATAGCTACATAAAACTACTCATTGATCTTCACTTATATCTTTTTGGAGTAGTTTGTCATTTACTCGTGTGCTTCACTTATATCCTATGAGTAAATGGTTGAATGATTTGAATGTCATAAATATGAAATTATATATGTTTCATATGCCTTTCCCATGGGGAGTAATGCCTTCACATATAAGAAGTAGAGGTGGTAATTTTTTTGAAGGTTACCAAACATTGTATTGGTCACTTGAACAATTCATGAAAGAATATTGAAGGAAGAGAGATTTCACATATAAATATACTATCTTGGACATCTTCTATGATTGTGAGCCCCATTAATTATTTTCAAACCTGAGCAAATTAGTTGAAGTTGGACAAGGAAGACAACATAATGAGTTATGCTTGGGTATATTTGTATAGAAGTTATATTGTTATGGATCCTCTAACATGTGGTGCTTGCTATTTAGAATCCTTTGCTAGCCA
This sequence comes from Triticum aestivum, assembly GCF_018294505.1. Lineage (NCBI taxonomy): Eukaryota > Viridiplantae > Streptophyta > Magnoliopsida > Poales > Poaceae > Triticum > Triticum aestivum. The sequence continues at coordinate 615,152,925 of NC_057799.1, forward strand.
AAATATCTGTACTAAGCGGGAATACTGCTTGTGCATCCAAAATCCTTGAACCAAGTTCCTTCCATGAGTGTCCACCATATCTACCTATATGCAGTATTTACCTACCGTTCCAAGTAAATTTGCATGTGCCAAACTCTAAACCTTCAAATAATAATATGTTTTGTATGCCCGAATCGCTCATGTAGCGACTAGGGGCTGTCAGTATCTTCCATGCTAGGTGGGTTATTCTCACGATGAGTGGACTCCGCTCATCATTCACGAGAAAATGTCTGGTAACTGGGATGCCCAGTCCTATGATCAAGAGATCAAAAACAAATTCGCAAGTAATTTAAACAAACTCCCCCAGGATTGTTGAAAGTTGGACGGCACCCATTGTTTCGGACAAGCCGTGGAGTGTGATTGTTGGTGGAGGGGGAGTAAAATCTTTACCTTTCTGTTTGGGAACCGCCTATAATGTATCTAGTATGGAAGATATTGGGAACTCTTGGTCGTTATGTTGACAATGAAAGCATACCTCTCAAAATTATTTTCATCTCTGTTTTAGCTTCGAGCTCTGGCACCTCTGCAAATCCCTGCTTCCCTCTGCGAAGGGTCTATCTTCTACTTTTATGCAAGAGTCAGTAGTATTCATTCTCATTCCAACCTACTTTTTAGTTGGCAAGCATCATGTGGTGGAGAAAGATCTAAGCATATATGGCCATTCAAATATATTTGATCATGAATTATTATTGTTGACAATTATCTATATGATAAATAAGTTGGGAGGCGAAACATTAAGCCCCTATCTTTCTCTGTGTTCGATGGATGCTATTTGTTCTAAAAATGTGCTTTGAGTGGTAGCAATCATGGAAGACTATATGATAGTTGAGTATGTGGGATTTGCTAAATCAAAGCTCTTACATAGACCCTTCCTGAAAATAAGATGAATTGCAATTGTTTGATGACTGAGAATGTGGTTTGTTAGTTTTCAAGAAAGTTTATGATCTATACTTTAACATGTGAATAGCTTGTTACTTGATCATGAGAAGCTTTATGATATGAGCTACTGTTATGACATATAATGATGCTAAAAAAGGTGATTGAAATTATCATTGATCAAACTTGTGCACCTGCTAACATTCACACTTCATAAATTATTTCTTTTATCATTTACCTACTCGAGGACGAGCAGGAATTAAGCTTGGGGATGCTGATACATCTCCAACGTATATATAATTTATGAAGTATTCATGCTATTATATTATCCTTCTAGGATGTTTATATGAATTTATATGCTATTTTATATGATTTTTGGGACTAACCTATTAACCTAGAGCCCAGTGCCAGTTTTTGTTTTTTTCCTTGTTTTTGAGTTTTACAGAAAAGGAGTACCAAACGGAGTCCAATTGACGTGCCAATTTTTGATGATTTTTTATGGACCAAAAGAAGCCTCCGGAGCAAAAGAGTTGGGCCAGAAGAGTCCCGAGCTGTCCACAAGGGTGGAGGGCGTGCCCACCCCCCTGGGCGTGGGCCCCTGCCTCGTGGACGACTCGGGAACCTCCTTGACATGAGACCTACGCCAAAAATTCCTATAAATACTGAAACCTCCAGAAAATAACCTAGATCGGGAGTTCCGCCGCTGCAAGCCTCTGTAGCCACCAAAAACCAATCGGGACCCTGTTCCGGCACCCTGCCGGAGGGGGGATCCCTCACCGATGGCCATCTTCATCATCCGGCGCTCTCCATGACGAGGAGGGAGTAGTTCACCCTTGGGGCTGAGGGTATGTACCAGTAGCTATGTGTTTGATCTCTCTCTCGTGTTCTTGAGGTGGTACGATCTTTATGTATCGCGAGCTTTGCTATTATAGTTGGATCTTATGATGTTTCTCCCCCTCTACTCTCTTGTAATGGATTGAGTTTTCCCTTTGAAGTTATCTTATCGGATTGAGTCTTTAAGGATTTGAGAACACTTGACGTATGTCTTGCCGTGCTTCTCTGTGGTGATGTCGGAGTAAATAGCCACGAATAGCCTAACCGACTACCCCTGGCTCTTCAAAAAATTATCAGGCCATTTGGGCCTTCCAGCATTTCAAGCATTGGGCCGCCTTCCCTGGCCGGCTACCTCTGAAGCCGACTCTCAGAAGGCGACCCAGCCTCAGCAACCTCCCCCCAAGATAACCACGGGATGGCCGACTCCGGGAAGCCGGCCATAGAGGATGCCGACTCCCCAGAGCCGGCCATGAAGAACGCCGACTCCCCAGAGCCGGCCGCGAAGAGCGCCGACTCCAAGAAGCCGACCAAGACCGCACCCACCAAAACTACACCCACATAACGGTGACAAGACGGGGTGTGGCCACAGTGCAGCCCACTACCCCCGAAGCCCGAGGCAGGGATGGCCACAGGACGCCGTACGGGACGGCCATCTCCCGTCCGGCTCGGCACTGTAGCCATGCTGGCCTCAACGTCACCCATGATGGACGCCAGTACGGCCCACGGGCGGCGGGCCCCTTTAGCCAGAGAGAGGCGCGAAGGCGGCCCAGCCTCCCCTAGTCGGCCAAGTGCGTGGCCGGCCTCCAGAAGCCGGCTACCCCTTCCCATGAAGCATGTGCCACATTAAGGAGACAAGACGAGGTAAGGCTACAGTGAGAGCCCTCGAGGCGGCACACTGTAGCCACGCTTACCTCGACGAAACCCTCGTCATCAGGGACGAGGCTACAGTAAGCAGCCGCCGACAAGACCCTAGGCAGTGGGGCCGGCCTGTCGATCGAGAGGCCGGCAGCCGGCGGGACCCACCAGTCGGCAGGCCCCAGCGGCCGGCGGAGAAGCCGGCGAGCGCAGACACTGACGCTGGGACCCGCGCCCAGCCGGATTACAATTGTACCCCCGGGGGGTAGGACTATATAAACCCCCCGGGGCACCCATGCAAAGGGTTGGCTTCTTAGAGTTACACACACACCATAGAGAGAGGGAAGCAAGAGCTAGCCTTGCTCTTCTTCTCCCTTGAACCCAACAGCTCTAGGAGCATTTGTAGCTACTCTTTCTGATCTAGTGATCATGCGGAGACCCCGCAGAGCAGGACTAGGGGTGTTATCTCCTCGGAGAGCCCCGAACCTGGGTAAGATTCGCGGGCGTGCATGTCTTCGCCTCATCCCGTTTCCAGGCATCGGCGACGTCTTACTGTCACCCACCATGATAAGCCACCCGTTGGCATATGTCGCACCTACCACCCGACATTTGGCGCCCACCGTGGGGCCAGGTGCACCGTTGTCCGGAGACCTGTTCTGGACGGGAACCCTCTTCCTCCCCCGCGAGCGCAGCCAGCCTGCTGCGCCCGATGGCGTTTGCCTCGACGCGCTGCAAGGCGTCGACGACGCCTGCGCGGCGAGCTGCCTCGCCGATCTTCTCGGCGAGACTCGCATCTCCGAGGAGCCCGCGTCCGACGCGGGCACGGACTACCCCGAGAGCCGCCTTGTCAGCCTCCTCGACCAGCTTCACGTCTCTAGCGAGCCTACTGCAGATGTGGAGTCGGTCGGCTCCACCGACCCGATGCTCGTCGACTCCGACACGGCATCGCTCGACGCCTACCCCTCCGACGTGGTGGTCTTCGACGATCTTCTCCCTCGAGCTGACAGTGGCAGCCGCGCTGTCACCAAAGTGTTGGTCATCAGTCACGTCGCCAACTCGGGCGAGAACGCCCACGACGCCCTGCAAGCGGCGATGCACGACCTCTCCGTCCCCATCCCGTCCGACGCCGACGCCGAGACCCTGGAGGCACGTCGCCTCGCCCTCGTCGCGGAGGGCCAGAAGATAGCCTCCATGAGACGCCTCACCGAGGCCCACCAGCGCGAAGTCGACCGCGCTGCCTTTGGTTCGCCGCCGCCTAGCGGACCGAGCCAAGCCGGCTTCTTCCAGAAGCGCGGCGCGGCTATTGCCAGCATGTTGGGGGCAGGTCGCCCCATCTACCCCACCCAGCTCGAGAATCTGCGAGCCGCTCAGGCGGCCGCCGAAGAGCTAAATGGGCTGGGAGCCGACGAGCTCCCCTACATGACAAGACGGATCCAGCAGCTGATCGACGCGGCTGCAGAATGGCATGAAGCCGGCGCCCGCGCCGATAGTCATCCCCCGCGCCGAGAGCACGCCGCGACGTCCCGCTCGCCGACTGCGAGCGGCGCCCGCCAGAAGAAAGACAAGGAGCCGGCTGCTAGCCGCAGCCGGACTCGTATCACCATCGAGCGCGACGCGGAAGGCCGCCCTCGAGCGGTGGAGCGCCCAAGGAAACCTGCCTCCTCCCCCGCCTCGAAGAGAGAGACGCCTCACCCCGCCACCCGTCACGCACCCGACTCTTGGCGACCGACTCGGCCGCCGAGAAGGAGTCGGCGAGAACGACGCCCACCACCGGATAGACCGCCTTGCTCGATCCTTGGCGTTAGAAGAAGAAGACGATGTCGGCCCGCCATGCTTTGGCCCCCGCATCCGCGACGAGCCCTTCCCCAAAGGGTTCTCGCTCCCCAGAGACACGCCCAAGTACAACGGCTCAGTGAAGCTGGAAGATTGGCTCATCGATTATTCTACTGCAGTCAGCATAGCCAACGGCAACCGACGCGTCGCCATGAAGTACGTCCCCCTCATGCTGCAAGGCACAGCAGGCACATGGCTCAACAGCCTCAAGCCCTACAACATCAACAGCTGGCTGGACTTCACGGAAGTCTTCATCCGCAACTTCACCAGCACGTACAAGCGGCCTCCCAAGCCTCGCCAGCTCTCCCTGTGCGTCCAAGGGCCCAACGAGTCGACCCGCGACTACCTCACGCGGTGGGCCGAGCTCCGCAACTCCTGCGAGGGGGTGCACGAGGTTCAGGCCATCGAGTACTTCACCGCCGGGTGCCGAGAGGGCACCCTCCTCAAGCACCGACTCCTCTGCGACGAGCCGGCTACCCTCGACGAACTGTTGGTCATCGCGGACAAGTACGCCACGGCCGACTCCTCGATGAAGACCGAGCTTCGAGTAGATGCCTCTGGGAAGGTGATTGCTCCGGCTCCCAAGACGCCCGCTGGCGACTCCAATCGGCGCCCCTACCAGAACGATCACAAGCGCAAGGCCCCCATGCCGACTTCCACCAGTCGGCAGGTGGCCACAGTCGAAGATGAGCAGCCCGAAGAGCGGCCCGCTCCCAAGAAGAAGGGTGGCAGGCCGGCTTGGCAGCCGGCTTTCTCTTACGAGCAGACTCTTGACGCCCCCTGCAAGTTCCACAGCGGCGCGAAGCCGTCCAACCACACGACCCGAAAATGCCACTGGCTCACGCGAATCTCCAAGGGCGAAGGGTTGTTGCCGCCTCCGCCTCTCGGCCCGCCGCCTCCAGCCCCCCAGCAGCCGGCGGCTCGGCCGGCAGTCGGAGCCATCCAAGGCGAGTTCCCTGAAGAGCACGCCGCCTACGTCGTCTTCACCAGCCAAGCCGATGACAAGCATAGTCGGCGCCGTCAGCATCAAGAGGTCAACGCAGTCGCCTCTAGCGCTCCTGAGTTCATGCACTGGTCAGAGAAGCCAATCAGCTGGAGCCAGGCCGGCCACCCAGAGGTGATGCCATCCCCTGGCTCCTATGCACTGGTCTTGGATGTTACCCTCGCGACGGAGAGGCGAGCTGCCCGATTCTCCCGCGTCCTGATAGATGGCGGAAGCAGTATCAATATACTGTACCGCGATACCATGGAGAAGGTGAACATCAAGGCAAAGCAGCTTATGCCAAGCCGAACCGTGTTCCATGGTATCGTCCCCGGCTTGTCTTGCTCCCCAATCGGCAAGATTAAAATGGATGTTCTCTTCGGAGACAAAGATCATTTTTGCCGAGAAGCGATCTGGTTCGAAGTAGTGGATCTGGAGAGCCCCTACCATGCTTTTCTTGGCCGACCTGCTCTGGCCAAGTTCATGGCTGTGCCCCACTACGCCTACCTGAAGATGAAGATGCCGAGCTCGAAGGGGATCATCACGGTAGCCGGCGACTACAAGAAGTCCATCGAGTGCGCCATGGCCAGTAGCTGGTTGGCCGAGTCCCTCGTGGTAGCAGAAGAGAAGAAGATGCTGGAGCGGGTTGTGGCCATGGCCAGCAAGCAGCCGGCCTTGTCCCCCAACCCCAAAGACTGTGATGCACAAGGCTCATTCCAGCCGGCCAAGGAGACGAAGAAGATACCTCTGGACCCGGAGAATCCGGAGAGGTTTGCCGTCATTGGGGCAAACTTGGACAGTAAATAGGAAGGCGAGCTCGTCGACTTCCTCCGTGAGAATCGAGACATTTTTGCACGGTCCCCAAAGGATATGCCGGGTGTCCCGAAGGATTTCGCCGAGCACAAATTACTTGTCCGAGCCGACGCGAAGCCGGTCAAGCAGCCCCTCCGCCGACTGTCCGAAGAGAAGCGAAGAATCGTAGGAGAAGAGATAGCCCGGCTCCTTGCCGCTGGCTTTATTATGGAAGTGTTTTCTCCAGAGTGGCTTGGCAACCCAGTTCTGGGAGTGAAGAAGAATAACAAGTGGCGTATGTGTATAGACTACACCAGCCTGAACAAGGCTTGCCCCAAGGATCCGTTTGCTCTGCCACGGATTGACCAAGTGATAGACTCCATAGCCGGATGCGAGCTGTTGAGTTTTTTGGATGCCTACTCAGGGCACCATCAGATCAAGTTGGACCCAGCTGACCGCCTGAAGACTGCCTTCATCACACCATTCGGAGCTTTCTCCTACCTGACTATGACATTCGGCCTGAGGAATGCCGGTGCCACTTTTCAGCGTTGCATGCAGAAATGCCTCCTCAAGCAACTCGGCAGAAATGCCCACGTCTATGTAGACGACATTGTGGTGAAGACAGAGAAGCGCGGCACCCTGCTGGAAGACCTAAAAGAAACATTCGCCAACTTGCGCCGATTCCAAATCAAGCTCAACCCCGAGAAATGCGTGTTCGGAGTACCAGCCGGCCAGCTGCTAGGCTTCCTGGTCTCCGAACACGGCATCGTGTGCAACCCTGTAAAGATCAAGGCCATCGAGAGGATGGAGATTCCCACCAAACTGCGAGATGTGCAGAAGTTCACCGGGTGCTTGGCCTCCCTAAATCGCTTTATCAGCCGACTAGGAGAGAAGGCTCTCCCCCTGTACCGACTCATGAAGAAGTCCACTCACTTCGAGTGGAATGACCAAGCTGACCAAGCCTTCCAAGAGTTAAAGAAGATGCTGACCACTCCGCCTGTCCTGGCAGCGCCGACTGAGAAGGAGCCCATGCTCCTCTACATTGCCGCGACTAGCCGAGTAGTCAGTACAGTTGTTGTGGTCCAGCGCCCGGAAGAAGGCCGAGCCCAGCTAGTCCAGAGGCCGGTGTACTATCTAAGCGAAGTGCTATCCAGCTCAAAGCAGAACTACCCGCGCTACCAGAAGATGTGCTATGGGGTGTACTTCGCCGCCAAGAAGCTGAAGCCCTACTTCCAAGAGCATCCCATCACGGTCGTGTGCACCGCCCCGCTCGCCAAGATCATAGGTAGCCGGGATGCATCCGGCCGGGTGGCTAAATGGGCCATTGCACTGGCGCCATACACGATCTTATACCAACCCCGCACCGCCATCAAGTCCTAAGCATTGGCCGACTTCCTCGTCGACTGGGCCGAGACCCAGTACCTACCGTCGGCTCCCGACTCTACACATTGGCGGATGCACTTCGACGGGTCCAAGATGCGCGCCGGCTTGGGAGCCGGCATCGTCCTCACCTCTCCCAAAGGCGACAAGCTCAAATACACACTGCAGATCCACTTCGCCGCCTCCAACAACGTGGCCGAGCACGAGGCGCTCGTACATGGGCTCCGGCTAGCCAAAGAGCTCGGCATACGCCGGATCCTGTGTTACGGCGACTCGGACTTGGTGGTCCAGCAGTCGTCTGGCGACTGGGACGCAAAGGACGCGAACATGGCGAGCTATCGATTCCTCGTCCAGCAGATCAGCGGGTACTTCGAAGGGTGCGAGTTCCTTCACTTGCCAAGGGCCGACAACGACCAAGCAGATGCCCTTGCACGGATCGGCTCCATCCGACAAGCCATACCGACTGGCGTCTCCCTCCAGCGCCTCCTCAAGCCGCCCATCAAGCCAGCTCCAGAGTCGGACTCTATCTTCATACCGCCTGTGCCAGATGCAGCCGGATCCGACTGGAGGAACCCCGCAGGCGGCACGGGGACTTTGACAACTGGCCCGGGGACTGCCGTAGTCGCACCCGGCCCGGGGACTTCAGAACCCGGCCCAGGGACCGCAACAGTCGGCCCGGGGACTGCAACGACACAAGAAGCGGTGGCCGACTCCAACTCCAAGCCACCCAACCCACCCACCCGAGTCATGGTGGCTACGCTAACAGAAGAAGAAGTCACAGCTCCATCATGGGCCCAGCCCATCCTCAAGTTCCTAGTCAGCAGAGAGCTGCCGGCTGATGAGATCTCAGCAAGACTAGTGCAACGACGAGCCAGAGCATATGCAATAATGAACAGAGAGCTTGTGAAGCGCAGCGTCACTGGAGTCTTCCAGCGTTGTGTCGAGCCAGAAAAAGGAGTGGCAATCCTCAAGGATATCCACCAAGGCGAATGCAGCCACCACGCAGCCTCAAGATCACTTGTGGCCAAGGCTTTCCGCCATGGTTTCTTTTGGCCGACTGCCTTGGAAGATGCCAAAGAGATAGTCAAGAGCTGCAGAGGATACCAAGTTTTCAGTTCCAAGCAACACCTGTCGGCTTCTGCACTCAAGACCATTCCCCTTACCTGGTCCTTTGCCGTCTGGGGACTGGACATGGTGGGCCCTTTCAAGACAGCCCGCGGCGGCTTGACACATCTACTTGTCGCCGTGGACAAGTTCACAAAGTGGATCGAAGCGAAGCCAATCAAGAAGCTGAACGGGCCGACTGCCGTAACATTCAGCACCGACAACACTACTCGGTACGGCGTACCGCACAACAACATCACCGACAACGGCACAAACTTTGCCAAAGGAGCACTGGCACGTTTCTGCGCGACGCAGGGCATCCGACTGGACTTAGCGTCCGTTGCCCACCTGCAGTCAAACGGCCAGGTCGAGCGAGCAAATGGACTCATCCTCTCCGGCATCAAGCCCCGACTGGTTGTACCACTAGAGCGATCGGCTGGCTGCTGGCTCGATGAGTTGCCGGCTGTCCTCTGGAGTCTAGGCACTACACCCAACAAGTCAACCGGCTTCACTCCGTTCTTCCTTGTATATGGTGCCGAGGCTGTCATCCCAACCGACATCGAGTTCGACTCGCCTCGGGTCACCATGTACACGGAGGCGGAGGCCAAGGAAGCAAGAGAAGACGGCGTCGACCTACTAGAAGAAGGCCGGCTGTTAGCACTTAGCCGGTCCGCCATCTACCAGCAAGGGCTGCGCCGCTACCACAACCGCAAGGTCAAGCCAAGATCCTTCCAAGAGGGCGACCTTGTGCTTCGGCTGATCCAGCGAACAGCCGGCCAGCACAAGCTCTTGGCCCCTTGGGAAGGCCCCTTCGTCATCAGCAAGGCACTAGGCAACGACTCCTACTACTTGATCGACGCGCAAAAACCAAGAGCACGCAAGAGAGATGACTCCGGCAAGGAGTCGGAGCGACCATGGAACGCGAACCTCCTAAGAAGATTTTACAGTTGAAAGCAGTATGTATCATGCTACCCTTTTGTATTAAGCACGAACCAACAGGCCCCCCGAACAGTACTCGGGGACTGCCTTTATTTACCTATGAATGACGAGTGTCATATCCATGAATGTATTATTACATTTGATTTCTTGTCTGGCACCGGGTCGACTAGTCGGCCCGGGGACTGGCCGGCTTGAGCTATATTAAAAGTTCTACCTGAAGTCAGACAAGTAGTGTGCCGGCTCCCGAGTCCTCTCTTGTTAAAAGTCGCAGCTCGAAGAACCGACTGTCCGACTAGCAAGAGACAAGGCAGAAAGGATGCCCACACGAAAAATGGCTAAGGACTAACGAACTTATATAGCAAAAAGACGGCCTCCAACCACGCTTGCCGGCTGCCTAAACACTTAGCTCTAATCCAACAAAGCTAAAGTACTTGCCCTCCCAATTGGCCAAGCTCTCCTCCAGCCACAGATCGCAGAGCAACTGTCTGACTAGGGAGGCGGCAACCAAGGGAGGGCGGCAAAGGAAACAGCGGAAGGATGAAAAGCAAAGAACAAGGAAAGGCCAAACGCATGCATAGTCATATATACATATAAAGCCCCCAACAGGCCGGCAATCGACATAGTTCGAATACACCCCCAGTGGGTGGAATTGTGCAGACTTAACAGAATATTGTTCCAAAAGTGACAAGACAGGAAAACAAAAGATAGCAGACTAGACTAAGGCGCGGTGCGGGAGCCAGGCTGGTCGGTGGAGATGGCGTCGCCGGCTGAAGGAGTGGCCGGCTGGCGGGTCTCGGCTTGGTCACCACCGGTGGCAGGCGACGCACCCGCGCGTGACGTGGTGCTGGAGGCACGGTCAGCCTGAGGCTGGTCGGCCGCTCCACCATCCGGCTCGGCGTCTTCACCCTCCTCCTCGCCCTCGTCGCTCGAGTCGATCTCCTCCGCCGAGTCTTCACCGTCTGCCGGGTTCAGCCCGAACCACTCCTCCGGCTGGGCGACACCGTTGTCATCTACCTCAGGGGCGAAGACACTGGTGTCGGTGTACTCGGCGATCGCCAAAGCCCGCCGGATGATAGCCGGCCGCGCCGGCTCCAGCTCCGTGTCGGCTTGCTACCGCCAGGTAGCCAGCTGGTCCAGACTCGGGTCGGGGTACCAGGCCTTGACGAACTCCAGCGCCCGCCTGGCGCCGGATTGAGCCGCCGAGGCCTTCCAGGCTTCAAAGGGGCCGACTGCCACCTCCAGCCAGTCGGCAGTCCGACTGGGGGTGCGAGGAACCACTTCGCCGGGCCAGAGGGTGGCCAATACTTGCGCCCCGGCACGCTGAAGCCGGCGGAGCAGTCGGTAAGCCGGCCGGAGACGGGCCTGGATCGCCAAGAGCTGCTCCTGCAGCGAACGGCCAGCGTTTGGTGCAATCTCGACGCCAGCCTGCCGTCGTGCTTGGCGGTGGGCCTCGATGATCTGGCTGGCGGCGGTAGAGTAGCCAGGGAAGTACTCTGCGCAAGAAAGAAAGAGAAAGAAGAGAAAACACCAAGTCAGAAACCGAGCCAAAAGCGGCAGACGGCAAGAAAGGACGAAGAAGTAGGCGGCTTACCGTCAACCAGATCTTCGATCTGGCCATAGCCATTGATCAGAGTCTGCCTTGCTTCAGCCCAACCAGCCGCTTCTGTCTCGTACTTAGCCTGGAGGGCGGCTTCGCGGTCCTACACCGCCTTCAGAGCCGCCTTGTGGCCCTCCTCCTGGTCGGCCAACCTCTTGGCCAGGCGGTCACGTTCCTGCACCAAGGCGGCAAACTCGGCCTCCTTGGCACGAAGGGCAGTCTGAGACTCTCCCAGCTGTGCCCTCAGACTGGCATTGGCCGCTGCAGGGACGGCAGAAAAAGAAGAAACAATAAGAGGAAGTCATCAAGGAAGATCCGACCCGACTGCTCAGCAGTCGGCCCGAATCTCGGGGACTACACCCAGTGGGTGCGCTGACGCGCCCCCACGTGAGATAAAGAACAAAGCACTTACCCCGGCTCTCAGTTAGGTCGGCGGTCTTCTGGGTCAGCTCCCGAGCCTGGGAGTTGAAGGCAGCCGCGCGAAGATTGTGGTAGTCCTGCAATACAGGCAGAAGATCGAAGTAAGAACAAGAATAGCAAAGCCAAATCCACTAAGAAGTTCCAAGCCGCCTGCTCAGCAGCCGACTCGGAACTCGGGGACTACACCCAGTGGGTGCGCTGACGCGCCCCCATGGAAGAAACCAAGATCAAGAAGAAGCAAGATAAGAAAACTAACCCGGATGGCCGCCCGCATCGCAAGGAATTCATCAGTGTATTGCCTCAGCGCCGTAGCCTGGGCCTGGAGCCGGGTCCGGATGTCCTGCGCGGCCACGTTCATCACGGCCGTCCCTCCGCTCGGCGTCCACCCCGAGGTAGCGCTGGCCACCTCCACATCCTCGGCCGACGAGCTGGAGCCCGCGGCCGGCTGCGGCTCCGACGCAGCCTTCTGTGGCTCTGACGCAGCCTTCCCCACGCGCCGGCTCGGCGGCATCCGGACCGCCAGCTCAGTCCTCGCGGCCGGCTCGCCCCCCGCCGACTGCGTAGGCGGCAAATCAGGCCGGCCGCCTTGAGCCGCCCCAGTCGGCGGGGTCGGCACCGGCGCCCTCTCCAGGATGACGACGTCGTCATCCCTCTCCAGCCCCGGCTGGTCACCGCCGGCTTCTTCTGGCGGGGGCTCCGGGGCCCCAGGCGCTGCGACGCGAAGTGGGGTGACCAACAAGGCCCCCTCCGCCATCGCCGTAGCTGCAGCTTCCGCTTGGGCCTTGGCTGCGGAGTCGGCGCGCGCCTTCGCCGCCTCCTCCTCCTGCGCCGCCTGGGCGGCGGCCGCCTTCCGTGCCTCGGCCTCCCGCGCCTCCCGCTCCTCCCGCACCTCTTGCGCGTTCCGTTCCGTCGCCGCCTGAAGGTTGGCACGGGGGGTCCACGCGGCGAGTGGTGCTCCCAGATCCCCTCGGCGACTCAACGACTGAGCCGGCAGCCGCCCGCTCGAGCGACAATGGAGCTCTGATTGTTTGGAGAAAAAGACAAGGATTCAGGAGCCTCCAGAGAAAACAAAAAAAGAGTACACGATGGAGTTTGAACTTACGCCGACACCGTCTGTGGTTTCTTCACCGCCTTGCGGAAGCGAGCCGCCTTCGTGGCCGCCTCCTCCCGCCTGGTCGCCGCCGCCCCGCCCCTGGGTTTCTTCGTCCGACTGCCGAACAAACCCTGCGCGGCACGACGCTTTTGCCCGCCGCCCCGAGCAGGCGGTGCAGCGGAGGAACCCGCGCCGCGGCCAGACGACGGCTGACGGCGCGGGACGACTTCGGCCTCGTCGTCGTCCGGCCAATCGTCGAAGCTGACTCCGTGCCCGGAGCCGCCTGCTTCGCCGCCGGCTTGGCCACCGCCCGGCTCGGTGTTGTCGTCCATAGCAGCCGCCCCCAAGTCGGGGTCCTCCAGATCGTGCTCCGTCCAGTCCGGGACGAATCGGAGCTCACCCGCCGGCAGGCCGAAGAAGAGGGCTCTATCGAAAACAAGCCGACTAGTCAGAGTCGGCCAAAAGGAACTCGGCGACAAAACCGAGAAAAGAGAAAGAGACAAGGAGAACATACCGTAGGCGGCGGATTGGCTCGGCAATATGGCTCCTTGCCGAACTGCCACTCTGCGGAGAGTTTGCAGTTCGCAAGGTAGTTCACCATATATGCCACCTCGTCGTGCGGCATGTCCTTGGTACACATCCGGTTCGGATCGAGCTGGCCGCTCATCTGACAGATCAGATGAGGGCGGCTCTGGAGCGGGAGTACCCAGCGCGTGACGAAGGCGGCCAGCAGGTCGGGCCCCGACAAGCCCTCCGACTGGATCATCAGTCGCACTCGGGAGATGGCTGCGTTTCCAGCCGGCGTCAGTGTCACGGCCCGGTAGGACCACTGGGGCCGCCTGCCCGTCGGGGGGCCGGCTACGTAAGCCGGCAGATTGACGTAGTCGCCCTGCGGGGCGACGTTCCGCACGTAGAAGTACGACTTTTGCCATAGCTTCACCGACTGGATCAGCGTGACGACGGGGAAGGGGTTGTCGGCGGCCACCCTCCGCATCGCGATGAAGGCGCCACTCTGAGCCGGCACGCCTTGCATGCGCGTGCCCAGCTTGCACTGGAAGAACTCCCCCCAGAGCTCGAGGGTGGGGAGGACGCCGAGGTAGCCTTCGCACAGGGTGACGAAGGCAGACAGTAGCACCACCGTGTTTGGGGGGAGGTGGTGCGGCTGGAGCTGGTAGAACTCGAGCCAAGAGCGGAAGAAAGCGCTCACGGGCAGGCCGATGCCGTGCAGGAAGTGCGAGCGGAAGACTACCTGCTCGCCTTCCCGCGACTCCGGCGTAATCTCCTTCGCCGGCGCGAGACGGACCTCCACCTTGTCCGCGCCGGGCAGCCGCCGCGTCTTGCGGAGGAATTCGACGTGATCCTCGTGGACGTTGGAGCCGTCCCAATCCCCGCCGTACTGCATCGTGGCGTGGGGCTGGCGAGAACGAGCGCGGCGGCGGAGGAGCGAGTGGTGGAAGAGCGCGGCGGCGAGGCGCTGTTGCAAGAAACGGCAGGAGGAAGAAGATGGTGGAAAGAGGAGAAGCGTGCGAAAGCCTGCCACTCTCCCTCTCCCCCTACTTATAGCTTCGCGAGGTGAAGCCGGGGAGGCCGGACGTGGGGTGAGACGTGGGATTAACTGCACCCACTCCCCCCACGCCTCACGATTATTATGCCCTAAAGGCGTGCCGAAACCGCCGCAGGGAGACGTGCGGGCGGTTTCGGGCTACAGAGAATCCACGCCTGGGCCCGGGCGTGGGCGTGCCAGGCCCCCGCCCTGCGGCGACGTCCCGTCGCGCGCGTGGGCTGGCAGGCTTTTTAGCCAAGAGAGGTCACGTGGTTCGCTGGCGGCAAGTGGCCGGCCCGCGGCCCGGTGCACGCGCTGGCGAGCTCCTGCCCTCCGACTCCAAAATTTTTGGCCAAGACGGCGCGCCTAACCAAAGCCGGCTCCCAGCTACCGGCTTGTCAAGATAGGAAGCTGATCGAGCTTCTCGACTCCTACCCAACCTCGAAGCCCAATCAGCTTCGGGGACTACTGTCGGAGTAAATAGCCACAGGTAGCCTAACCGACTGCCCCTGGCTCTTCAAAAAATTATCAGGCCATTTGGGCCTTCAAGCATTTCAAGCATTGGGCCGCCTTCCCTGGCCGGCTACCTCTGAAGCCGACTCTCAGAAGGCGACCCAGCCTCAGCAACCTCCCCCCAAGATAACCACGGGATGGCCGACTCCGGGGAGCCGGCCATAGAGGATGCCGACTCCCCAGAGCCGGCCATGAAGAACGCCGACTCCCCAGAGCCGGCCGCGAAGAGCGCCGACTCCAAGAAGCCGGCCAAGACCGCACCCACCAAAACTACACCCACATAACGGTGACAAGACGGGGTGTGGCCACAGTGCAGCCCACTACCCCCGAAGCCCGAGGCAGGCATGGCCACAGGACGCCGTACGGGACGGCCATCTCCCGTCCGGCTCGGCACTGTAGCCATGCTGGCCTCAACGTCACCCACGACGGACGCCGGTACGGCCCATGGGCGGCGGGCCCCTTTAACCAGAGAGAGGCGCGAAGGCGGCCCGGCCTCCCCTAGTCGGCCAAGGGCGTGGCCGGCCTCCAGAAGCCGGCTACCCCTTCCCTCGAAGCATGTGCCACATTAAGGAGACAAGACGAGGTAAGGCTACAGTGAGAGCCCTCGAGGCGGCACACTGTAGCCACGCTTACCTCGACGAAGCCCTCGTCATCAGGGACAAGGATACAGTAAGCAGCCGCCGACAAGACCCTAGGCAGTGGGGCCGGCCTGTCAACCGAGAGGCCGGCAGCCGGCGGGACCCACCAGTCGGCAGGCCCCAGCGGCCGGCGGAGAAGCCGGCGAGCGCAGACACTGACGGCTGGGACCCGTGCCCAGCCGGATTACAATTGTACCCCTGGGGGGTAGGACTATATAAACCCCCCGGGGCACCCATGCAAAGGGTTGGCTTCTTAGAGTTACACACACACCATAGAGAGAGGGAAGCAAGAGCTAGCCTTGCTCTTCTTCTCCCTTGAACCCAACAGCTCTAGGAGCATTTGTAGCTGCTCTTTTTGATCTAGTGATCATGCGGAGACCCCGCAGAGCAGGACTAGGGGTGTTATCTCCTCGGAGAGCCCCGAACCTGGGTAAGATTCGCCGGCATGCATGTCTTCGCCTCATCCCGTTTCCAGGCACCGGCGACATCTTACTGGCACCCACCATGATAAGCCACCCGTTGGCATATGTCGCACCTACCACCCGACAGGTGACAATGGGATATCACGTGATCCACTTGATGTATGTTTTTTTGATCAACTTGCGGGTTCCGCCCATGAACCTATTTATAGGGGTTGGCACACGTTTTCGTCTTGACTCTCCGGTAGAAACTTTGGGGCACTCTTTGAAGTTCTTTGTGTTGGTTGAATAGATGAATCTGAGATTGTGTGATGCATATCGTATAATCATACCCACGGATTCTTGAGGTGACATTGGAGTATCTAGGTGACATTAGGGTTTTGGTTGATTTGTGTCTTCAGGTGTTATTCTAGTATGAACTCTATGATAGATCGAACAGAAAGAATAGCTTCGTGTTATTTTACTACGGACTCTTGAATAGATCGATCAGAAAGGATAACTTTGAGGTGGTTTCGTACCCTACAATAATCTCTTCGTTTTCTCTGCTATTAGTGACTTTGGAGTGACTCTTTGTTGCATGTTGAAGGATAATTAAATGATGCAATTATGTTATTATTGTTGAGAGAACTTGCACTAGTGAAAGTATGAACCCTAGGCCTTGTTTCCTAGCATTGGAATACCGTTTACGCTCACTTTTACCACTTGTTACCTTGCTGTTTTTATATTTTCAGATTACAAAAACCTATATCTACCATCCATATTGCACTTGTATCACCATCTTTTCACCGAACTAGTGCACCTATACAATTTACCATTGTATTGGGTGTGTTGGGTACACAAGAGGCTCTTTGTTATTTGGTTGCAGGGTTGTTTGAGAGAGACCATCTTCATCCTATACCTCCCACGGATTGATAAACCTTAGGTCATCCACTTGAGGGAAATTTGCTACTGTCCTACAAACCTCTGTACTTGGAGGCCCAACAACGTCTACAAGGAGAAGGTTGCGTAGTAGACATCAAGGTCCTCGATGCTCAGCCAACCCGTTGAATAGATCTCCACACTTTATCCATGGGTCATCCTTCTCGAGCCATCTACGATGCCCCATGTAGACGATTTTCCCGGACCCGCCATCTTTCATTGACGTAAGCTGCTGAGATGTTGTATCATCCATGCACCTCGTGCATCTGTAGTATCCGTGGCACACCTGGCCTGAGGTGTACCCGTAACCAAGATAGTCGTGCACCGTCGTCATCAGCGCGACTCTCATATGGAAATACACTCCTTTGCGGGTGTCCCATGTCCATGCCGGTGTTTTCCATAACGTGTCTAGCTCCTCTTTCAGAAGCCCCATATACAGGTTAATATTATTTCCCGGTTGTTTCGGCCCTTGAATCAGCATGCTCATGTGTATGTACTTTGTCTTCATGCACTTCCATGGGGGGAAGTTGTACATCCATACAAAGACGGGCCATGTGTTGTGGTTGGTGTTCTGGTTTCCAAACGGATTCATGCCATCAGTACTCACACCAAGCACGATGTTCCTTGGATCTTCTACAGCAAATCCATATACGGCTGTCGGTGCAACAAACCCTGGGTCTGTTGCCCAGACTGTGCATAGGCACGTGTACAAGATTGAAGCACCAGCCCAAGTCAGAGTACAAGGGATCAAGAGATTCGAAGGACCAACATGCAGATCAGAGGGACCAAGATCAAGCCAGAGAAGCAAGATACCACCAAGAGAAAAGCCTCCCTTGCCGGGTAGGCGAGCCCGGCAAGGGGCGAGGCCATGCCCAGAAGCAGACAATCCAAGACGTCCCGGCAGAGCCTGCCGTGGCTCACGGAGACGAGACCACCTCATCAACCACTTCACCACTACCCACGTCGTCGATCTGTGCGGTGTCAAGCGACAGAGTGACTAAGTGGCAGCCATTCGCCACATGGCATCCTCTCTCTACAGGAAAAACCCACAGATGACACCCGTCCTGCGACGTGTCAAACAAGCAGGCGTGGAGCTGGCAAGATAGCCCGGCAAGCCTTGCTGGGCAACCAACGATGTGACGTTGAGCGGTGCATTTAATGCGGCTTGTCAGCCCGCAGAGTTAGGTATGATAGCACTGTTGCTATCTTATCATTGTGTAATGAATAATTTTCTATTGTGGTAACCCCTTGATCTATAAAAGGAGGCCCATGGCAACTGTAGAAAGGGTTAGACGGTTGTAGAACTCACACCCCTATACGCGCGTAGTCGCTGCTGCCCTGAGGCAACCCATGCCGGGCAAGTGTACTACACTCCACCACCACCTTTCCACCATCAATCCACCAAAGCAGGAGTAGGGTTTTATGCCTCACGGCGGCCCGAACCTTGGTAAAATGCCCGTGTGATCTCTGCCGTGCTGCCCCATGTTGGTCTGCTCTTTGTGCAACGCGACGTCCCCCTGCCGAACCAGCAAGGGGCCTCCTGGTCCCATAGGTGGCCGTCGTTTCCCACGACATCTTTGGCACGCCAGGTAGGGGGCTCGCTTGCGCGAACCTGAAGGCGTGTGCAGCACGTCATCTTCATCACTATTTTCGTCTTTGACGACACCATCGACCATGGCGCCCAAGAAGAAACCCGGTCCTCCGGCTCACCCATCCACTTCGAAGGCTCCGCCGCATGTGGCCTCCAATGCTGCGGGGGGTGCGGAGACACACAACGATGCGGACACTGCTGGGGATGTGGTCGGAGCAGGCGGCGCCGTCACCACCTCCCCGGCGGCCGACGTGGGAGCAGGAGACGCCAGAGGAGAGCAACATCAGGAACTCCCCGACGGCCATGCTCCCCAAGGTACGGGTAAAGGGGTTACTCCATTTGCGCCCCTCTCACCCACCGACGGGCACACAGCCACAACAACGGCGCTCGGGCCGGGGCGAACTGCCGCCCTCCGGCCGCCCCCACCACGGGTGCGGTCGCAGTGCGTGCACCTCCCCCGGGACGGGTCGACCAAGACGCTGCGCCCGACGGAGCCGCCGGCCCTCGAGCGCCTTCACTGCACCACATCCAGGTGGTCGCTCCGCAGTAGCAGCGGGGGTGCAGTGCTACCGCTGCTGGCACCGTCAGGAGCCCAGCGACGGTGCGGTCGACTCCATCATCAGCCTTGCGAAGTACAGCTTCGGAGGCCATGGTGTGAGCTCAGCTGCTACTGAGGTTTCCGCCAGCGGCCGAGCAGATGGACGAATGGCGTGCCACCATCCAAAGTTTGCTCTGTTTCACTGAAGCTGAGGGCGCACGGCGAGCTGGCCCGCCACGACCTCCCCAAATGACAGCGACATCTCATGCTGCTGGCCGTACGGAAGGGGCCATCCCCGCGGTGCAGTCCCCGCCACGGCAGCTAGTGCGAGCGCCACAGAATCAAGACCCCAACGACGTCTCGATGGCCCCTTCTGACCCTCGAGCGCGTCCAGGCCAACGTCGAGCCCCGGAAGCTAGGCAGAGAGGGGACATGCGCGTCGTCGTCGAGCAACGCCGTGACGACCTCCGCCGGACCGGCGGGTGCGACGGCCTCAACATCGACGAGCCCGCACTTGGTGTTGGCGGGTGCCTACCTTTCGAGGTTGGCTGCCCTGCCTTCACACGTGAGCTCTGGCAGGTCCGTTGGCCGTCCGTTCGTGCGTTTAAGCCAAAGATACCTAAGAAGTACGATGGAAGGCTCAACCCAGCAGAGTTCCTGAGCATCTACATCATCGCTGTTCAGGCTACCGGGGGAAGAGATGAGAAGGTGTTTGCCAACTACTTCCCTTTGGCCCTCAAGTCCAATGTGAGGTCTTGGCTGATGCACCTACCGGAGAACTCCACTTCATCATGGGCTGACCTATGCCACGAGTTCATTGGCGCCTTCACTGGCAGTCATCAAGAACCCGGCAGTCCCAGCGACTTGCAGCTTCTCCAACAAAAGGAAGGAGAAACCCTCCGTAAGTATTTACAGAGATTCAACAAAGTTCATGGAAACATCCCAAATATCCATCCGGCAGCCGTGATAGCTGCCTTCCAGTCCAATGTGCGCAACCGCCGGATCCGTTCCAAGATGAACGTACGGTTGCCCAAGACAGTGCATGAGCTTTACACATTGGTGGATAAGTGTGCCCGGATGGAGGAGGGAAGGAAGTTTCCAGAGAGGAAGTTTGCACCAATGTTGATTCAGAGGATGATGATGACTCAACTAGTCAGAAGAAGTGCAAGAAACGCAGTAAGAAGCAGAGAGATAAGGCAGTGATGACTGTTGAAGGTTCAGGTACGCCTAGTACCAGAAAGAAGGCCAAAGCTGAGGCCCCCGGCAAGGAGGACACCGTGTGCACTGACTGCTGGGAAGCCGCTGCTGCCGAGAAAGCCAGGAAAGGTGATGGGCCGTACTTCAAGATTCATCGGACCAAGGGCCACGACCTTCAAGAGTGTTATCAGGTTGAGTAGCTTGTCAAGAGACAGAGATCAGAGTATGAGAAGCGTGATAAGGAAAAGGGTCAGAATGTTGCTGGCGGTAAGGGCCGTGGTGGTGAAGTAAATCGCCCCGACAAACCCTTTCGGAACCAAGAAAAGCTTGCTAGAGGTCGAGAGAAGGAAGCCTGTGATGATGAGAGTGATGGAGGGGATGAAGAGGAAACCAGTGAGCAGGAGTTTCAGGAGGCCACTGACGCCCTGTGTGTTGATGGGGGTGCATCTCTGCACACCTCTCACCGACAACTCAAGCGGTGGGCGCGAGAAGTCAATGCCGTGGAACCAGCGCCAGAGGCCTGAAAGCCGCTCAAATGGTCCCGTACGCCCATCATCTTTGACGAGGAGGATCATCCTAGCCATACCACTGCGGTGGGATGTTTGCTGTTGTTGGTCTCCCCAATAGTTCGCAACTTCAAGGTCATAAAGATGCTTGTGGACGGTGGGGTTGGGTTGAATCTGATTTCCCCAGCAGTTATGATCAGCAAGCTTCAGATAGCAGAGGAAGAGCTAGAGGTTACTGACACGTTTCAAGGAGTTAATCCCGGCAGGAGCCATCCTAAGGGAAAGATCACGTTGCCGGTGACATTTGCGGGAGAACTAAACTACCGGACTGAGAGGATTGTGTTTGATGTGCTCCATCTCCCCCCGGCATACAATGGGATTCTTGGATGCCCGGCCTTGGCTAAATTCATGGCGGCATCCCACTATGCCTACAACACCTTGAAGATGCCTGGGCCACTCGGAGTCATCACCATCCCATCAGATGAGAAGGATGCAATCATTTGTGTGGACAAGATGTACCGGAACACTGTCGCAGCAGAGGCAGCGGCGGCTCCCGCTAAGGAAAGCAAAGGAAATAAGAGGGATTGTAGGGACTCCAGCAAAGATTCCGGGAAGCGTGCCCCCACCGAGTGCACGACACCCATTGGCGACGTGCCTGAGTGTTCCCACAGCAAGAGATCCAAGGTAGCTGCACCCCAAGTGAAGAAGGTCCTGGCAGGGCTGGCTGGCATTGACGGTACTTTCACTATCAGCGCCACCCTCGATGACAAATAGGAAAGCCCACTCGTTGCCTTCCTGCGAGCGAATATCGATGTGTTTGCCTGGCAACCATCTGATATCCCCGGTGTTCCAGGGAGGTAATCGAGGACCACCTTGTTGTCTGCCCACACGCCCGACCTGTTAAGTAGAAAGTCTAGAAGCAGGCCTTGGAGAGGCAGTAGTTCATTACAGAAGAGATCAAGAAACTTGAGGCAGCTGGTTTGGTCAGAGGAGTGCTGCATCCCACGTGGTTGGCAAATCCAGTGGTATTCCGGAAGGCTAACGAGAAGTGGAGGCTTTGCATAGATTTCACATATCTCAACAAAGCTTGCCCGAAGGACCTGTTTCGCTTGCCGCGTATCTATCAGATTGTGGATTCCACTTCAGGTTGTGATTTGCTCTCCTTCTTGGATGCATATTCTGGATATCACCAAATCTTCATATCCAAGGAAGATGAAGAGAAGACATTGTTCATCACTCCATGTGGTACGTACTGTTTTATCCGCATGCCATTCGGATTAAAGAGTGTCGGGTCCACCTTTGCAAGAGCAGTCCAGATTGTTTTTGAGCCACAGTTGCACAGAAATATAGAAGCCTATATGGATGACATTTGCTAATCTGCACAAGATCAAGGCCAAGTATAGGGCCACCCTTATTCAGGATTTGGAGGAGACATTTGCTAATCTGCACAAGATCAATTTGAAGCTCAACCCAGAGAAGTGTGTATTGTGTTCCCTCTGGTAAGCTGCTTGGGTTCTTCGTATCCCATACGGGATCAAAGCCAACCCCCACAAGATCAAAGCTATTGAGCAGATCCAAGCGCCAAGGACAGTTAAGGATGTGAGGCGTCTGATGGGATGCATTGCTGCGCTAAGCAGATTCATCTCCAAGTCTGCCGAGCGCGCCCTGCCGTTCTTCAAAATTTTGAAGAAGGCAGGGCCCATGAAGTGGACCCCAGAAGCAGATGCAGCTTTGCAAGAGTTGAAGGCCTACTTGTCTTTTGTGCCTACCTTGGTTGCTCCCAAACCCCAGGAGCCGTTGCTGCTATACCTAGCGGCAACCAACCAAGTGGTAAGTGCAGCCTTGGTAGCACAGCGAGAAGTGGATGAGGCAAAGAGTGAACAGGGACCAGCAAGGTTAGAAAAGGACTGGGACAGCAATCAGCACGGCAACGAGAGCAACCCCAAGGACGCGGCAAGGAAGAAAGTGGTGTAGCGCCCAGTGTACTTCGTCAGATCCTTGTCACAGGGGCTACATCGAGGTACTCTGGCGTGAAAAAGTTGATCTTTGGTCTCATTATGGCCTCAAGGAAACTGCACCACTACTTCCAAGCCCATGAGATCACAGTTGTTACTCGTTTTCCGTTGCAAAGGATACTCCGAAACCCTAAGGCTACTGGCAGAATAGTGGAGTGGGCTTTGGAGTTATCCATCTTTGGTTTGAAGTTTGAGAGCACATCAACTATTCAGAGAGAGCATTGGCAGAGTTTATTGCAGAATGGACGCCAACCCCTGATGAGGAAGTGATAGAGACAGTTATACCCGGCAAGGAATCGCCCCAAGAATGGATTATGTATTTTCATGGTGCTTTTTCCCTACAAGGTGCAGGAGCTGGCGTGCTTCTTGTCGCCCCCTCCGGGAGAACTTCAAGTACGTCGTCCAAATGCATTTTTCCCGGGAAGAAGCAACCAACAATACAACTGAGTATGAAGGGCTCCTTGCCGAGCTCAGGATTGCGGCTGAATTGGGAATTAAGAAGCTGATCATTTGAGGAGATTCACAGCTTGTGGTGAGACAAGTCAACAAGGATTACCAAATTCCATTGATGGAGGCATACGTCGAGGAAGTGACGAGATTGGAGGAGCGCTTTGACGGATTGCAAAGAAAGCACGTACCCTGTGCGGAAAATAGCATAGTTGATCATCTGTCAAAGTGTGTTGCGCAGAAGCTTCCTATGGAACCAGGAACTTTTGTTCTCCATCTCACTCAGCCCTCCATATCCCTAGCAATAATGGCCCGGAAAAGGAGAAAGTTGGACACCGGTAAGCCTCTCCCGGTAGAGCCGTCCGCTCCCGGCAGAGACCCTGCTGGAAACAACTCCTCACAGCCTGCCGGACCACACCCTCCAGTCGGGCCCATGGACCCCGCGAACGAGGCTTGTGCTCCCGCAGCAGAGGAGGTGCCGCTAGTCCTCGTTGACGAGCCCAGGCTCCAACTTGGGCAAGGCACATTGCCCACTTCCTCCAAACCGGAGAGCTTTCCGGCGACCAAGACGAAGCTGAAAAAGTAGCCCAGAGGGCCAGTATCTATTAGTTTTTCGATGACACTCTGTACAGAAGGAGGACCAACGGTGTGAAATTTAAGTGTGTCTACCGGGAAGAAGGAAAGGAACTGCTGGCTGAGATTTACAAAGGCATGTGCGGCTCCCACATTGGATCAAGGGCATTAGTTGCGAAAGTATTTCGGCAAGGATTCTAGTGGCCCACAGCCCTCCAAGATGCGGTCGAGCCAGTCACGAAATGTGAAGCCTGCCAGTTCCATTCCAAGGAAACCCACCTGCCTGCCCAAGCTCTTCAAACAATCCCTCTATCAAGGCCATTTTCAGTCTGGGGGCTCGATATCCTCAGCCCCTTCCCTCGAGCAATCGGGGGATTTGAATTCTTGTTCGTTGCCATCGACAAGTTTACAAAGTGGCTGGAAGTGACTGCCTTGAGAAAGATGACTGCTCACTCAGCTATCAAGTTCTTGAAAGATCCGGTGTGTCGTTTTGGAGTTCCGGCAAGGATCATTACCAACAACGGAACCCAGTTCACGAGCCGCGCCTTAATGCCCTCGGATGCAAGATCTCATTTGCCTCTGTGTCACACCCTCGGAGCAATGGACAAGCTGAGAGGACGAACGCTGAAGTGCTACGCAAACTCAAGACAAGAACTTCTGATACGCTGCAGAAGCACGGCATGCTGTGGATCGAGGACCTGCCGGTAGTTCTCTGGTCCCTCCGAATGACACCAAATCGAGCTACCAGGCAGACTCCCTTCTCCCTGGTCTACGGGGCAGAAGCAGTTATCCCCATAAAACTCATTTACGGGTCGCCTCGAGTGCTTGCCTACGTTGAAGTAGCGCAAGATCAGCACTGGTTTGACGATGCTGTGCTACTCGAGGAGAACCGTCTTCAGGCTGCTACGCGTGCTGCACGCTATCAGCAAGCCCTGCGTCGCTATCATAGCCGCAGGGTTCACGCCCGGTGTTTTGAGGAAGGTGACCTTGTCCTTAGGCGCGTTCAGTCTGCAGAGGGTACAAACAAGTTGTCACCGAAGTGGGAAGTCCCTTACCGGGTAGTACGAGCCACCAGACCCGGCGCTGTCTGTCTGGAGACCGGAGATAGCACTCAGTTGCAAAACTCATGGAATATTGAGCATCTCTGCAAGTTCTACCCGTAAGGCGCGGCTGTCGGGCCCTGCCCGGCAGCCACCCCTTTGTACAGGCCTTGCCTCAGCTGCATGTAACCCCTTGTACAAAGTCGGGGCGATGACCCCGTGCAAGAGAAAATAAAGAAGCGCTGTGGGGGGCCCCGACCAAGTTTGCATGCATGCATGAGCATTCCAAGATCACTGCATCAGCATTTCATGAGCATTTGCATATGCATATAGATAGGATCGCATCTTGCATTCACTCTCATCTGCATGAAGCTGGAGGTTCTTGCCGTGAACTCGGCTTTGACAAGGAGTTGAGAAGATTGCCCGGCACAACGATCCCCGGCAAGCCAGACAAATAAGTTCTACCTCCTGTCCATTAGTGTTCTGTAAGTTATAACTTGTGCATAAGAAAACCTTGCCACTCTTTTGAAACTTTGGTGCTCCCATCCCTGACTCGAACGTTGCTTTAGTCAGAATGGTTGAAGTGGACTTTGGTAAAAAGAAGTTGGCTGGGGGGCTGGTCCCTCTATCTGTTCCCCGGTAGACGCAGCTCTCCAGCAGACATGAGGGTACCGGAAGGATAGCCTGCCGGAAAAAACTCATTTATTTACATTAAAGAGGCATCTCGCCTCTGCATGGACATACACATGCACGGGTTTCCGACAAGGTTCATCTTTTTTATTAATACGCTGATACAAGTACAAGCATTACATAATACAAATATGGACTCGAGAGATTACATTATTCAAATTAAAATTTGGCAAATGCCTACAGATTTAAGATTGAAAGAAGATAAGTGCTCCGTAATGCCCTTTCTTGTCCCTCTCCTCCGAGGCACGGCCGTCGAAGGTGAGGAGGGCAAAAGGAGCGCCTGGGAAGGAGCCCAACCCGCTCCCCTCGGGCTCCAGGAGAGGTAGCCTGACGGGAAAGGGAGCACGAGGGAACGCCTCGATGGAGAGCACGGCGGAGGCGACCCCTTCGACCACCGCCACCAGGGCCAGCAGGACACGACAGGGCTAACGGAGCTGCAACCCGAGAGGAAGCCTACCGGGGTCTAGCTGGAAGACTGCTGGAGGAGCCCGGGAACACCATCCCCACCTCTGCATCCAACTCCCCGGCAAATCGCGCTGTTGGGAAGGAGATGTGGATGCAGATGATGGTGCTGCCACCTGATGAAGATGGTGTGGGCGGCGATCAGCCAGAGTCAGAGTCGTCGCTCTCCCGCCCGCTGCCGTCATCATCGCCGTCACTGTCCTCCTCGTTGCTCCCACTCGGGGAGGAGCTTTCGTCGTCGGTCGAGCTCTCCGCGCAACACCCTAAGCGACCTCCCAAGCGCCCGAAGATCTTGACAGAAAGCAAGCCGTTCTCCATTAATTTGAACTGGAGAACGTGCCCCTTTGAGAAGCCATGAGCATGGGCGAAGGTTTTCCAACCGAGGCGGAGGTACATTACGTGAGGGGCGGGGAAGTCAACATCAACTCGCATACCGCCGTTCCCATAGCCCCTCATGTGCATCCTCAGAGCACGTGGTGTTTGAGCTCCATCTCCCGCGCGAAGGGAGTTGGGAAGCGAAGATGACCACACAAGGGCTTGTATAGCCTGGTGATGAATGATACGTCTACAACGTATCTATAATTTTTGATTGTTCCATGCTATTATATTATCGGTTTTGGATGTTTAATGGGCTTTAATATGCTCTTTTATATTATTTTTGGGACAAACCTATTAACCAAAGGCCCAGTCCCAGTTTCTGTTTTTTTTCTATTTCAGTGTTTTGCAGAAAATGAATACCAAACGGAATGAAACCTTCATGATGATCTTTCTTGGAATGAAAGCAATCCAGAAGACTTGGAGTTGAAGTCTGGAACTCCGCGAGGCAACCACGAGGCAGGAGGGCGCACCCAGGGGGGTAGGCGCACCCCCACCTTCGTGGGCCCCATGGAGCTCCACCGACGTAGGTATTTCGCCTATATATACTCTTATACTCTAAAAACATTAGGGGGGGCATGAAACCACTTTTCCACCGCCGCAACCTTCTGTACCCGTGAGATACCATCTTGGGGCCTTTTCCAGCGCTCTGCCGGAGGGGGAATCGATCACGGAGGGCTGCTACATCAACACCATAGCCTCTCCGATGATGTGTGAGTAGTTTACCACAGACCTTCGGGTCCATAGTTATTAGCTAGATGGCTTCTTCTCTCACTTTGATTCTCAATACAAAGTTCTCCTCGATGTCCTTGGAGATCTATTCGACGTAATACTCTTTTGCGGTGTGTTTGCTGAGATCCGATGAATTGTGGATTTATGATCAAGATTATCTATGAATAATATTTGGTTCTTCTCTGAATTCTTATATGCATGATTTGATATCTTTGCAAGTCTCTCCGAATTATCGGTTTAGTTTGGCCTACTAGATTGATCTTTCTCGCAATGGGAGAAGTGCTTAGCTTTGGGTTCAATCTTGCGGTGTCCATTCCTAGTGACAGTAGGGGCAGCAAGGCACGTATTGTATTGTTGCCATCGAGGATAAAAAGATGGGGTTTATATCATATTGCTTGAGTTTATCCCTCTACATCATGTCATCTTGCTTAATGCGTTACTCTGTTCTTATGAACTTAATACTCTAGATGCATGCTGGATAGCGGTCGATGTGTGGAGTAATAGTAGTAGATGCAGAATCGTTTCGGTCTACTTGACACGGACGTGATGCCTATATTCATGATCATTGCCTAGATATTCTCATAACTATGCGCTTTTCTATCAATTGCTCGGCAGTAATTTGTTCACCCATTGTAATACATGCTATCTTGAGAGAAGCCACTAGTGAAACCTATGGCCCCCGGATCTCTT
This sequence comes from Triticum aestivum, assembly GCF_018294505.1. NCBI lineage: Eukaryota > Viridiplantae > Streptophyta > Magnoliopsida > Poales > Poaceae > Triticum > Triticum aestivum. Next base: position 615,180,556 of record NC_057799.1, read on the forward strand.
TCTTATTATATTGCATCTCTTTTATTTACATCACATCTCGTTTACTATTTTGCATTCTTTATTTTTCCAATCTATACAACAAAAATACCAAAAATATTTATCTTACTATCTTTATTAGATCTCACTTTTGCGAGTGACCGTGAAGGGATTGACAAGCCCTTTATCGCGTTGGTTGCAAGGTTCTTGATTATTTGTGCAGGTACTAGGTGACTTGTGTGTTATCTCCTACTGGATTGATACCTTGGTTCTCAAAAACTGACGGAAATACTTACGCTACTTTGCTGCATCACCCTTTCCTCTTCAAGGGAAAACCAACGCATGCTCAAGAGGTAGCAAGAAGGATTTCTGGCGCCGTTGCCGGGGAGATCTACGCTCAACTCAGGACATACCAAGTACCTATCATACACTCTTCTCCCTCGCATTACATTATTTGCCATTCGCCTCTCGTTTTCCTCACCCCCACTTCTAAAACGATTTTCGAAAACCTTTGCCTTCTCTCGTTGTCCTCTTGTTTGCTTAAGTTTGCCTTTCTATCGCTATGGCTGAACCAAAAGGGGCTAAGGGTTTTCTCCCGGGTTTTAATACTTTGGATAGTCCCTCTGTCCTTTCTAAGCTCATAAATAATGATGCTATGGAAAGACCTACCGGGATTATCAATGAGAGTTTGAATAATTTTGATCAAGATGACCCAGGAATTTTCCGTTATTTGCTTGATGAATCTTTGAAAGATGCTTGTTCTTATGTTGGGTTACCCTCCTATTTCAAGCAAGTTTTGGATTCTATTTTTGAAGAAGGTTTTCTTGAGGGGGATGCCATCGACACCTATGAAAAGATGAAAGCTATATTTGGGCACCCCATGAGTGAAAAGGTTGAATCCACCTCTCTTTTGTGTTTTTATCAGAATGAAATTATCAAAGAGATAAGGCTAGCTTAGATGCAGATTTTCATAGTGTGCTTAATCTTTCTTCTACCATTAATGGCCACGTGCTTTCGCAAAATAGAAAATAAGTGCTTTAGACAAGAAATTCTCTCTTTATCACAAAAAGGGAGAAGATGGCAATACCTAGATCTATTCATGCTTTATGCCTAGCTAGGGGCGTTAAACGATAGCGCTTGTTGGGAGGCAACCCAATTTTATTTTTGTTCTTTGCTTTCTGTTCCTGTTTAGTAATAAATAATTAATCTAGCTTCTGTTTAAATGTGGTTTTATGTTTTAATTAGTGTTTGTGCCAAGTAGAACCTTTGGGAAGACTTGGGTGAATTCTTCGCGAACTTGCTGTAAAAAACAGATACTTTTGCGCTCACGAGATTAGCTGTCATTTTTTTACTGGAGAGTGATTTTAGATTGATTCTTTTTGCAGATGATTAATAGACAAATTCCTCACGTCCGCCAATTTATTTCAGAATTGTTGGAGTTACAGAAGTATTCGTTTGAATCATATTGCCACAGACTATTCTGTTTTGACAGATTCTGTTTTTCGTGTGTTGTTTGCTTATTTTAATGAATCTATGAGTAGTATCGGGGGGTATGAACCATAGAGAAGTTGGAATACAGTAGTTTCAACACCAATATAAATAAAGAATGATTTCATTACAGTAACTTAAAGTGGTGGTTTGTTTTCTTATACTAACGGAGCTCATGAGATTTTCTGTTAAGTTTCGTGTTGTGAAGTTTTCAAGTTTTTGGGTAAAGATGTGATGGATTTTGGAATAAGGAGTGGCAAGAGCCTAAGCTTGGGGATCCCCAAGGAACCCCAAGGTAAAATTCAAGGACAACCAAAAGCCTAAGCTTGGGGATGCCCCAGAAGGCATCCCCTCTTTCGTCTTCGTCTATCGGTAACTTTACTTGAGGCTATATTTTTATTCACCACATGATATGTGTTTTGCTTGGAGCGTCTTGTATGATTTGAGTCTTTGCTTTTTAGTTTACCACAATCATCCTTGCTTTACACACCTTTTGGGAGAGACACGCATGAATCGGAATTTATTAGAATACTCTATGGGCTTCACTTATATCTTTTGAGCTAGATAATTTTGCTCTAGTGCTTCACTTATATCTTTTTAGAGCACGGTGGTGGTTTTGTTTTATAGAAATTATTAATCTCTCATGCTTCACTTATATTATTTTGAGAGTCTTTTAGAACACCATGGTAATTTGCTTTGGCTATAAAATTAGTCCTAATATGATGAGCATCCAAGATGGGTATAATAAAAACTATCATATAAAGTGCATTGAATACGATGAGAAGTTTGATGCTTGATGATTGTTTTGAGATATGAAGATGGTGATTTTAGAGTCATGCTAGCTGAGTAATTGTGAATTTGAGAGATACTTGTGTTAAGGTTTGTGATTCCCGTAGCATGCACGTATGGTGAACCATTATGTGATGAAGTCGGAGCATGATTCATTTATTGATTGTCTTCCTTATGAGTGACGGTCGGAGACGAGCGATGGTCTTTTCCTACCAATCTACCCCCCTAGGAGCATGCGCGTAGTACTTCGTTTGGATAACTCATATATTTTTACAATAAGTATGTGAGTTCTTTATGACTAATGTTGAGTCCATGGATTATACGCACTCTCACCCTTCCACCATTGCTAGCCTCTCCAATACCGCGCACCTTTCGCCGGTATCATACACCCACCATATACCTTCCTCAAAACAGCCACCATACCTACCTATTATGGCATTTCCATAGCCATTCCGAGATATATTGCCATGCAACTTTCCACCGTTCCGTTTATTATGACATCCTCCATCATTGTCATATTGCTTTGCATGATCATGTAGTTGATATCGTATTTGTGGCAAAGCCACCGTTCATGATTTTCATACATGTCACTCTTGATTCATTGCACATCCCGGTACACCGCCGGAGGCATTCACATAGAGTCATATTTTGTTCTAAGTATTGAGTTGTAATTCTTGAATTGTAAGTAAATAAAAGTGTGATGATCATCATTATTAGAGCATTGTCCCAGTGAGGAAAGGATGATAGAGACTATGATTCCCCCACAAGTCGGGATGAGACTCCGGACGAAAAAAAAAGAGGCCATAAAAAAAGAGAAAGGCCCAAATAAAAAAATAAAAAAATGAGAGAAAAAGAGAGAAGGGACAATGCTACTATCCTTTTTCCACACATGTGCTTCAAAGTAGCACCATGATCTTCATGATAAAGAGTCTCCTATGTTGTCACGTTTATACTAGTGGGAATTTTACATTATAGAACTTGGCTTGTATATTCCATTGATGGGCTTCTTCAAATTGCCCTAGGTCTTCGTGAGCAAGCAAGTTGGATGCACACCCACTTAGTTTCTGTTGTTGAGCTTTCATACACTTATAACTCTAGTGCATCCGTTGCATGGGAATCCCTACTCACTCACATTGATATCTATTGATGGGCATCTCCATAGCCCGTTGATACGCCTAGTTGATGTGAGACTATCTTCTCCTTTTTGTCTTCTCCACAACCACCATTCTATTCCACATATAGTGTTATGTCCATGGCTCACGCTCATGTATCGCGTGAAAGTTGAAAAGGTTTGAGAACATCAAAAGTATGAAACAATTGCTTGGCTTGTCATCGGGGTTGTGCATGATTTAAATATTTTGTGTGATGAAGATAGAGCATAGCCAGACTATATGATTTTGTAGGGATAACTTTCTTTAGCCATGTTATTTCGAGAAGACATGATTGCTTTATTAGTATTCTTGAAGTATTATTGTTTTTATGTCAATATTAAACTTTTGTCTTGAATCTTTCGGATCTGAACATTCATGCCACAATAAAGAAAATTACGTTGAAAATTATGTTAGGTAGCATTCCACATCAAAAATTCTGTTTTTATCATTTACCTACTCAAGGACAAGCAGGAATTAAGCTTGGGGATGCTTGATACGTCTCCAACGTATCTATAATTTTTTTATTGTTCCATGCTATTATATTATCTATTTTGGATGTTTAATGGGCTGTAATATGCTCTTTTATATTATTTTTGGGACTAACCTATTAACCAAAGGCCCAGTACCAGTTTCTGTTTTTTTTGCCTATTTCAGTGTTTTGCAGAAAAGGAATACCAAACGGAATCCAAACAGAATGAAACCTTCGCGATGATCTTTCTTGAAACGAAAGCAATCCAGAAGACTTGGAGTTGAAGTCTGGAACTCCGCGAGGCGGCCACGAGGCAGGAGGGTGCGCCCAGGGGGTAGGCGCGCCCCCCACCCTCGTGGGCCCCACGGAGCTCCACCGACGTACTTCTTTCGCCTATATATACTCTTATACCCTAAAAACATCAGGGGGAGCCACGAAACCACTTTTCCACCGCCGCAACCTTATGTACCCATGAGATCCCATCTTGGGGCCTTTTCCGGCGCTCTGCCGGAGGGGGAATCGATCACGGAGGGCTTCTACATCAACACCATAGCCTCTCTGATGATGTGTGAGTAGTTTACCACAGACCTTCGGGTCCATAGTTATTAGCTAGATGGCTTCTTCTCTCTCTTTGATTCTCAATACAAAGTTCTCCTCGATGTTCTTGGAGATCTATTCGATGTAATACTCTTTTGCAGTGTGTTTGCCGAGATCCAATGAATTGTGGATTTATGATCAAGATTATCTATGAATAATATTTGGTTCTTCTTTGAATTCTTATATGCATGATTTCATATCTTTGCAAGTCTCTTCGAATTATCGGTTTAGTTTGGCCTACTAGATTGATCTTTCTTTAAATGGGAGAAGTGCTTAGCTTTGGGTTCAATCTTGCGGTGTCCTTTCCCAGTGACAGTAGGGGCAGCAAGGATTGTTGCCATCGAGGATAAAAAGATGTGGTTTATATCATATTGCTTGAGTTTATCCCTCTACATCATGTCATCTTGCTTAATGCATTACTCTGTTCTTATGAACTTAATACTCTAGATGCATGCTGGATAGCGGTCAATGTGTGGAGTAATAGTAGTAGATGCAGAATCGTTTCGGTCTACTTGACACAGACGTGATGCCTATATTCATGATCATTGCCTAGATATTCTCATAACTATGCGCTTTTCTATCAATTGCTCGGCAGTAATTTGTTCACCCACCATAATACATGCTATCTTGAGAGAAGCCACTAGTGAAACATATGGCCCCCGAGTCTCTTTCTTATTATATTGAATCTCTTTTATTTACATCACATCTCGTTTACTATTTTGCAATCTTTATTTTCCAATCTATACAACAAAAATACTAAAAATATTTATCTTACTATCTTTATTAGATCTCACTTTTGCGAGTGACCGTGAAGGGACTGACAACCCCTTTATCGCGTTGGTTGCAAGGTTCTTGATTGTTTGTGCAGGAACTAGGTGACTTTTGTGTTATCTCCTACTGGATTGATACCTTGGTTCTCAAAAACTGAGGGAAATACTTACGCTACTTTGCTGCATCACCCTTTCCTCTTCGAGGGAAAACCAACGCATGCTCAAGAGGTAGCAATGAACTCCCAAGGTTGGTCCCTGACGTGGCCTTCCATCGGGGGAGGAGCCGCCGGTGGGGGCGCAGCCAAGGCGCCGCCCCGCCCTCCTCCTCCTCGAGCACCGCGGCGACCTTGACCCCGTCCCCTTCCTCCTCCCCTCACGGTGGGTTCCACCACCACAGGATCTGGGGGAGGAGGGACGCACTGTCGAGCAGACGCCATCGTCGCCGCCGCCAGGACACCGCTACGCCCTCGCCCTCTCACCATGGCTACAAGGGAAGGGTTGCGGAGAAGAAGAAGAAGAAGAAGTGTGTGCAGAGAGGCGCCGCCCCTGCCCCTTTTTATAGGGGGACGAGGCAGGGGGCTGGCTCCTCATGCAGGGAATGGCCGCCCCGCTCCTCCAATGCGGCCTCTCTGCGCCCTCTGTAGCTCTGAGAACCAAGGCCGACCCTCTGCTCCAACCAGCAGTGCTCGGTTTTTGGCCATGGCACTCCTCCCCGTGCCCTCTGCATCCACCACCAACCACACCCAATGCATGCGGAACACGTGGCAGATGCATGCGGAACTGGAGGCAATTGGGATGGCAGTTTCCGCCCCGTGATCGTGGGGCAAGGAGAATCCACAGGCCACGATCAAAGTTCTTCCACAACATTGCGCACAACGCGCGGAGAAACCGGAAACTGGCCCGGAATCAAGACTGATGAAGAAGCAAAGAAGACCTCAAGAGACCAGCCTCTTCAGCAACCCCGCCTATGCACTTATTAGGCCCTACCCCGACGACGCTCGGCAACGCGTTCGGGGCAGGCCCGAGGGCTTATATCGGTGCAACAAATCCTGAGTCTGTTTCCCAGACTGTGCGCAGGTGTGACACCCAAATTTTTTTTTGGCTTTTTCAAACTTTTATTTGATTTGAGGGAGCTTATTCAAAAAAATTCTTCTAAAAGAACTCTCCCTCTCAAAAAATTTCTTTTATAACAAGTATTTGGTTTAAATTCACCCAAGACTTGATTTTGGTCTTGGAGGTTTTTCCACCTTATGTTGACCAATCACAAATGTTTTTCATTTGGAAAGAGTTTTTGAAAATCTTTTTAAATGGCCCTATGGCTTTTGGAGTGATCTTTTCCCCTTTCAAAAATCCACTCTTGCCATGACATGAGTGGAAATCCCCTCCCAAAAGCCATCTCCCATCTTTGTGTCAAGATATACTTCAAATCCAGCAAGTTGAACCTCCCCATAAATTTTTCTTCCATTTATTTCCTATCAAAAATATTTTCTGCCCTCTACTTTAGCTCTTGGAGATTTACAAAGGGACTACCATTTCTACTTTGAGTTTGGCCTCCAAACAAATTTCCTTGGCTAGTCCTTAGAACCCTCAACCAAGATCCATGATGATCCACTCGTCTCCAGTTCAAAAATTTCAAGTTGTGCTTGCTGCAAGTTTGGACCATATTTGCCAAATTTGATGAAATTCATTTGTTTTCTCCTCCTAAAAATCTGAGAAAATTCAGGCAGCCTCTGGATGCATTGAGAGGTCACCTCACCAAGTCCCAGCTCCAGAAAAAAATTTCTTCATGCCAAATCATTTCGTCGAACACCTGAAGGGCACTGTTACTGTCAATGTTCAGAGATTCAGAGTTACAGTTTCAGTGAGCACCGTCGTTTTCTTCAGAACCCGTTCTCGATCTCGCCAGTAGCCGCGGTGGCGCCGTGCGCCCTGTGCTTCCTTCTTATCCCTGCGCCGCATGAACGCCTGGAAGTTTGTGGGCGTCGGCGACGAGCAGGAGGAGGTGCGCCACCCCGTGAGCGACGGCAGCAGCGGCCTTTGCGGCTGCCAGAGAGGCGCAGCGTTGGACGGTGCCGTCCAGCGCCGCCCAAGCCACCAGAGGCCACCGCGTGGCCATCCACTCACCCGTGAACGCTGCAGTCCGTCGTCGTGAACTGGTAGGCGCGGAGCGCCCTCACTGCCGCCGCCATGCCCGTACGGCCGTCCCGTCGAGGATCGGCGCATTACGGCTAGCCCGACCGAGGTTTGGCGGGGGAACGGCACCAGTGATCCTCCCTGATGGTGCCTAGCCGCTTAAACCCCCTGCCCAACCTCTGCCTCGCTGTAATCGCTCGCCGGAGATATCCCGTTCACGGCCACCCCCTCGGATCGCCTATAAAAGGAGGTCCCGAGCTTGAACTCGAACCTGCACCACCTCTGCACACCTCCAATACCACGCCAAGCCACTGGAAGAGCCCCGAGGGAGCCTTCTTCCCCAACTCCAGCAGCATCGACCCGCCACGGGATCTAGCTCGATTCACCCCCGTGCGTGCACCCCTACCTCTCAGCTCTTGCCAGTAACCTCCTAGTACATCCACTCTTCTGACCCGCGCATCAATTTGGAGTTTGCAGCACCCACCGGAGTACTCCACCATCGCCCGAACCACCGTCCGCCGGAGAAAGTGTCGCCGTCGACGTGGTGCTCTCCGACGGCCAAGTCCACCACCCACCGACGCAGAAGATCACCCTGAACCTATTGGTACCCTCCGACCTCTCTGCCTCGCTGTGGTTCAACGCCGGCGACCACCGCAGCCTTCGGGCGCCGGCGAGCTTCGTTGGGAGTTTTAAACCTGACGGGTGGGACCCCCCCATCAGCCTCTCTTCTTTCCCCCCCTCGAACCGTTTTCTGATAGCGCCTTCGGGCAAAATGCGTTTTCTCTTTGGGCTGGCGCATTTCATTCCGAACCGTTTTCTGTTTTCTCAAACAAGTCCCTGGATCTTTTCTGTTTCATCACAGATCAGTCCCTGGACTAAAACCCTTATATCTTTTTAATAAAAGATGATTTTTGATTGATTCTTTTTCTGTAAGTCTTGTATTTTTGTCTAGTTTTTTATAGTATTTATTTGGAAAAAATTTGGAACAATTTTTATGCACGCGACGATTTTCACGTTAGTGTACGGTTTCGTTATACCGTAGGTTCCGGAGGAGGTGACGGAGCCGCGAACTTCGCCGAGCTAGACTCCGACTTCTCCGAACCAGGCAAGCATGTTTGAACCTTTGATATGATAGGTGTTTTGCATGTTTGCTGAAATGGTTTGTGCATGGCATATGAGCATCGGTGAGTATTACGTTGCATGCAAGGCAACCAACCGTGTGTTTCGAAGTTACAGTGATCTTTGATGAGAGATGACTTGATCATGTAGTGACATGAAAGTTAGTAAGATGGTATTGTTGTAGCATGCCAGTCTTGCGTCATCCGATAAACTCCGACGTTAGCGTGGACTGAGCCACATTACCGTTCTCCCCCCTTTCGTGCTGCCACATGTTTTCTGCAAAGAGTACGGTTTAGTAAGTTGTTAACCTCTTTCCTTGTACACACCAAATAGAGGGGCCGGGATGAGGGTTCCATGGCCCTGGATTAAAGCCAGTCATCCGGTCAGGGGGCATGGGTGTTTCCAGTTGGGACCGAGAGGGGGGCACCACTTAGAGCGCGCGGTATAAATTTGATCCCATGCTACGCGAGGTTGTAGCCTCCCCGTCTCAAAGTTTTTCTTGAATGTTGCCGAGGGTGATTCCTGGCATCGGAATGTTGAATGGGTGTGTACACGTTAGATGTGTTTCTCCTAAAACACCGTAAACGGAACTAGTCCCCTTGTGACTACCGAAATCCGTTGGCTGTGGTTAAATAGTACAAACTCTGCAGAGTCAAATCCTTCCGAGTCATCGTGTCCAAGGTCAAGGACCATGGCCAGTATATCCATATCCATGTCGGTCCCTATGTCAGTCTTCGTGGTAAATCCCCGGTGAACCAGCTTGAGTGGTAAACCCGGTTGAATTGTTATTCCTGTAGATGGACTAACCTTTTATTTATCTCGTATCTGAATATTCCCTTGCAATGATTTAAATTCATGAGCTACTGAAATATTAAGTTATGAAATATAAGCCCTTTATGTGATGTCGCTTAGACGTCCGACTGTGGCACTCTTGTCATTTACTTTCAATATAAGCCCTTTATGTGATGTCGCTCAGACGTCCGACTGTGGCACGCCCGTTATTTACTTTTGATATAAGCCCTTTACGTGATGTCGCTCAGACGTCCGACTGTGGCACGCACTGTCAGTTATATTCCATTATAAGCCCTTTATGTGGTGTCGCCTTGACGCCCGACTGCGGCATTGTTATTTCTTTGTATCCTTTCGAGGAGTCATTCAGACACTCGATTGGCCTTCAGTATTACATTGGGATTTCGGGAGGACTACCGCCTGACTTCTCTTTTATTTCCCATGCATTGCTATCTCATTGTCGGAGTGCACTCCATTAATCTGTTCATATGCATCATGTTTACATTTGTTATATCTTATGTCCGAACTGTCTTGCGAGTACTTTCATAGTACTCACCTGGCTTGTTGATTTGGCCAGATGTTGACGAAGGCGATCTCATGGATGAAGAGTTTGATAGTGAGTCCGACGCCTAGAGGAATCCCAGTCAGTCCCGTGTGATCCTGGATATTGGTCACTTGTATTATATACGCTTCCGCCACCCACAATAAGAATCCTCGAGCCTCACTCCGACGCTCGAAGAGCTGTTAGATTCAGGAGTCATGTCACCCACTTCGCTGTGACATATCCGCCACCGCTTTTATTTTGAGTCAGTAGTTATGCCACCCTATCCGCCGTTATGTGTAATATTGGCGTGCTTGTAATAAATTGTTGGGCAGCCTCCGCTCAACCTTGTATTATGTTTAGTACTCCTGGTTTTCTTCTGTGATCAAGAATTTGTCTACTAGTGAGAAGGATTCTTCTCCACTGGTCCGTAAAAGGGATCGGTTTCTGAATAAATAGTTTTATTGGAAAACCGGTCGTGATAGCAGGCATGCGTACAATATTGAGGCACCAGCCCAAGTCAGAGTACAAGGGATCAAGAGATTCGAAGGACCAACATGCAGATCAGAGGGATCAAGATCAAGCCAGAGAAGCAAGATACCACCAACAGAAAAGCCTCCCTTGCCGGGCAGGTGAACCCGGCAAGGGGCCAGGCCACGCCCAGAAGCAGACAAGCCAAGACGTCCCGGCAGGGCCTGCCGGGGCTCACGAAGACGAGACCACCTCACCAACCACTTCACCACGACCCACGTCATTGATCGGTGCGGTGTTAAGCCGCAGAGTGACTAAGTGGCAGCCATTCGCCACATGGCAGCCTCTCTCTACAGGAAAAGCCCACAGATGACACCCGTCCTGCGACGTGTCAAACGAGCAGGCGAGGAGCTGGTAAGATAGCCCATGGCAACCGTAGAAAGGGTTAGAAGGTTGGGGAACATACACCCCCATAGGCGCGTGGTCGCTGCTGCCCTGAGGCAACCCTTGCTGGGAATGTGTACTACGCTCCACCACCACATTTCCAGCATCAATCCACCAAAGCAGGAGTAGGGTTTTACACCTCACGGCGGCCCGAACCTGGGTAAAAATGCCCGCGTGATCTCTGTCGTGCTGCCCCATGTTGGTCTGCTCTTTGTCCAACGCGACGTCCCCCTGCCGAACCAGCAAGGGGCCTCCTGGTCCCATAGGTGGTCGTGGTTTCCCGCGACAACGGCGTTGAATGCTCTCCACTGGCTACCATCTACGAGGTGTCTCAGCTCCGGATCATCTCCATTGTCGGGCTTCTTCCTCTCCACGAGCCAGCGCATGAGCTTTGCTTCCTTAGGATCTACAAAATACGGCTGCAGTCGGGGAGTGATCAGAAAGTACCATACAACTTTCTAAGGAGCTTTCTTTCTTGCCTTCTTGTATCGAGAAGCATTGCACACTGGACAGCTAGTTTTTTCCGTGTGCTCCCCCCGATAAATGATGCAATCGTTGATGCATGCGTGGTACCTAATGTGCGGCAAATTAATAGGGCAAACGTTTTTCTTGGCCTCCTCCACACTATAGGACACAGGTTCCCCGCGGGAAGAACTTTATTATGTAGATACTTCAAATGCTCATCGAGGCTTTTGTCTATCCATTTGTTTTTGGCCTTCGTCTTTAGAAGTTCGAGCGTGAAACTCAAGCGGGTCACCTCGGGATCGCAACCGTCATACAATGGAGTCTTCGAGTCTACTTCAAGTTGCGCCAGCTTGGCCTCCTCTCTAGAAGCAGCTCTCTCGCTAGTTGTACTCTTGCGAAGGAGGTCTCGAACATGAGGGTCCTGCACAACTGCACTTAGTAGCATCGAAGACTATGGCGTGACCGCCGCCTCTTCTCCGCCATGTCTGGACTTTTCTTTGCCATGTCCGGAATTTTCTCCGCCGCCGTCATTTCCGGACTCTTCCCCGCCGCCATGTCCGGCGCCATCGTCTTCGTGTCGATCGGTCATCTCTTCGTCTAGCCCCATGTCGCCGTTATTCCCTGCCATGTAGACGTCCTCATCATCATCTTCTTCTTCACTTATCCACCGAGTATAGCCATCCATGAAACCATTCATCAGCAGGTGCGCCTTCAAAGAGCCACGATCAAAAGGGTCCAAAAGGACTCCTTCTTTGCATCTTGCACACGGACATCTAATCCTAGTCCGATTATTTGCATACATGTCCATCACCGTGGATTGCATGTATCGCTCCACGTTCCATCCACTCACCTTCATGACCGACTGCACGGTATAACAAGTAAGAGGGTTATAAACAAAATGCATGCATGCATCAAAGTCATATAAAAATTTGGCATGACCTTGCCTAAAAATAGGACATATCGAGTTTGCTCGAAATTCACCGAAATAGAAATAAATCGACATTTCGGCAAAACATAAGCAACTCGGGGGCATGTCACTCGCACACATCTCTTCATATCCCCAACACACATATTCCCATTCAGACTCATATTCCCATTCTTGAAATGAACAACTTTTTACTCATCTATATATCTCCCGAGAGAGACCGAGCACGGTTAGATGAGGCCTTTCGCTACCTATACGGATCGAAAGTGTGGATGGCTAAATAGCTAGCTAGATCTAGTTGTTGGGGAGGAGAGATGACTCTAGCTAACTAATGGAGAGGGAGTTATGGTGGAGGGGCATTAATGGGGAGAGAAGAGAGGTAGGAGGAAGAGAGAGATGAGAAGGCCATTTATGGAGGAGAGTTATGGTGGAGGGGGGCATTAATGGGGAGAGAAGAGAGGTAGGAGGAAGAGAGAAGAAGGGAAACAATGGTGGATAAGGAGAGGGGAAAGGAGGGGGAGAGGGGGGCTGGGGGGTGAAAAGGTGGCACCAGCTGCAACTAGCAGTAGCGCTGTTTCACAGAAAGCATTGCTGCTATGGTACTTAGTAGTAGCGCTTTCCAGGAAAAGCGCTACTATTAAGTGGGGCCCATTAGCAGTAGCGGTGCTGTAAAATAAAGCGCTACTGCTAAAATCTTAGTAGTAGTGTTGTTTTCCAGACAACGTTGCTACTACAACTAGCGTCAGTGGGAGCGTTGTGTCTGATACGTCTCCAATGTATCTATAATTTTTTGTTGTTCCATGCTATATTATATTCTGTTTTGGACATTATTAGGCTTTATTATACACTTTTACATTATTTTTGGGACTAACCTATTAACCGAAGGCCCAGCCCATAATTGTTGTTTTTTGCCTATTTCAGAGTTTCGCGGAAAAAGAATATCAAACGGAGTCCAAACGGAATGAAACCTTCGGGAACGTGATTTTCGGAACGAGCGTGATCCAGAGGACTTGGACCCTACGTCAAGAGACTTCAACCAGGAGGCCACGAGGTTGGGGGCGCGCCTACCCCCCCAGGCGCGCCCTCCACCCTCGTGGTCCCCCTGTTGCTCCACCGACGTACTCCTTCCTCCTATATATACCTACGTACCCCCAAACTACCAGATACGGAGCCAAAAACCTAATTCCACCACCGCAACCTTCTGTACCCGTGAGATCCCATATTGGGGCCTGTTCTGGAGCTCCGCCGGAGGGGGCATCGATCACGGAGGCTTCTACATCAACACCATAGCCTCTTCGATGATGTGTGAGTAGTTTACCTCAGACCTTCGGGTCCATAGTTATTAGCTAGATGGCTTCTTCTCTCTTTTTGGATCTCAATACAATGTTCTCCCCCTCTCTCGTGGAGATCTATTCGATGTAATCTTCTTTTGCGGTGTGTTTGTTGAGACCGATGAATTGTGGGTTTATGATCAAGTTTATCTATGAACAATATTTGAATCTTCTGAATTCTTTTATGTATGATTGGTTATCTTTGCAAGTCTCTTCGAATTATCTGTTTGGTTTGGCCTACTAGATTGATCTTTCTTGCAATGGGAGAAGTGCTTAGCTTTGGGTTCAATCTTGCGGTGTCCTTTCCCAGTGATAGTAGGGCAGCAAGGCACGTATTGTATTGTTGCCATCGAGGATAACAAGATGGGGTTTATATCATATTGCATGAGTTTATCCCTCTACATCATGTCATCTTGCTTAAAGCGTTACTCTGTTCTTATGAACTTAATACTCTAGATGCATGCTGGATAGCGGTCGATGTGTGGAGTAATAGTAGTAGATGCAGGCAGGAGCCGGTCTACTTGTCTCGGACGTGATGCCTATATACATGATCATACCTACATATTATCATAACTATGCTCAATTCTGTCAATTGCTCAACAGTAATTTGTTCACCCACCATAAATACTTATGCTCTTGAGAGAAGCCACTAGTGAAACCTATGGCCCCGGGTCTATTTTCCATCATATTAATCTTCCAACACTTAGCTATTTCCGTTGCCTTTTATTTTGCTTCTATTTTACTTTGCATCTTTATCATAAAAATACCAAAAATATTATCCTATCATATCTATTAGATCTCACTCCCGTAAGTGACCGTGAAGGGATTGACAACCCCTTATCACGTTGGTTGCGAGGATTTATTTGTTTGTGTAGGTGCGAGGGACTCGTGCGTGGCCTCCTACTGGATTGATACCTTGGTTCTCAAAAACTAAGGAAAATACTTACACTACTTTGCTGCATCACCCTTTCCTCATCAAGGGAAAACCAACGCAATGCTCAAGAGGTAGCAAGAAGGATTTCTAGCGCCGTTGCCGGGGAGTCTACGCAAAAGTCAACATACCAAGTACCCATCACAAACCCTTATCTCCCTCATTACATTATTTGACATTTTCCTCTCATTTTGCTCTCCCCCACTTCACGCTTGTCGTTTTATTCGCCCTTTTCCGTTTGTCTTTTCGTTTGCCTTGATGTCTTACTTGGCTCGTTTGCTCGTTTGGTTGAAATAGTTGAGTATTTATTCCTAAACTGAGAAGCTAATATCTATGGATCCTCATCCGCTTGCCAATCTTTTTAAGAGATCCAATTATGATGAACTAGTTTCTAGTGATTTGGGTGCACTAGATTATCTTTATGAGGTTTTTCTTGAAATTCGTGAATCTGAAAATTGTGATGAAGAAATTTATGAAGAGATTCACGATAGCTCCTTGAATAAAACGCATGATTGCAATGATTTCACTATAAATTCTCTTGATGTCAATTGTGCTACTAATATGCAAAACCCTAAGCTTGGGGATGCTAGTTTTGCTATGTCTACTACTTGTTGCAATGATCATGATTTGGGTGATTCTTCGTATGATCTTGAAAATTTATTTAAGCCCCATGATGAATATGAGATTGATAATAATTTTTGCAATAATATTGAAAGTGGGTTTGGAAGAGTGTCAACTTTAGATCCCACATATTTGGATAATGTTCAATCTTATGAAGTTTTTGATAAAAGTGGGTCTGGAGAGGTCATGACTTTAGTTAATTTTAATCCCACTATTTCGGAAGAGTGTCAACTTTGCATGCATGTGGATCGTGTTGAGAATATTTTATGTGATAGCTATGTTGTTGAAATGATTATGATCCCACATGTAATTATTATGAGAGAGAGAAATATGGTTGTGGAGATTTTCATGTTACTAAATTACCTCTCGTTATGTTGAGATTCTATTGTTCCTTTCCGCTTCCTTGCATATGCTAGTTTTTGCTTGCTATGATAATTTGTTTTTCTATAAGATGCCTATGCATAGGAAGTATGTTAGACTTAGATGTGTTTTTCACGTGTTTTATGATGCTCTTTTTGTGCTTCAATTCTTGTCTTTCATGTGAGCATCATTAAAATTATCAATGCCTAGCTAAAAGGCTTTAAAGAAAAGCGCTTGTTGGGAGACAACCCAATATTTTTCCTTACTGTTATTGAATAAATATTTTATCTAGCCTCTGGTTAGATGTCTTTTTATGTTTTAATTAGTGTTTGTGCCACGTTTAACCTATAGGATCTTCTTGGATGATAGTTATTTGATCTTGCTGTAAATTCCAGAAACTTTCTGTTCACGAAAATAATTGTTAAAAATCACCAGAATGTGATCAAATATTGATTCCAATTGCTGCTGATCAATAAACAAATTTTCTAGGTCTTCCTATTTTGGCTGAATTTTTGGAGTTCCAGAAGTTTGCGTTAGTTACAGATTACTACAGACTGTTCTGTTTTTGACGGATTCTGTTTTTCGTGTGTTGATTGCTTATTTTGATGAATCTATGGCTAGTAAAATAGTTTATAAACCATAGAGTAGTTGGAATACAGTAGGTTTAACACCAATATAAATAAAGAATGAGTTCATTACAGTACCTTGAAGTGGTCTTTTGTTTTCTTTCGCTAACGGAGCTTACGAGATTTTCTGCTGAGTTTTGTGTTGTGAAGTTTTGAAGTTTTGGGTGAAAGATTTGATGGATTATGAAACAAGGAGTGGCAAGAGCCTAAGCTTGGGGATGCCCATGGCACCCCAAGATAATCTAAGGACACCTAAAAGCCAAAGCTTGGGGATGCCCCGGAAGGCATCCCCTCTTTTGTCCACTTCCATCGGTAACTTTACTTGGAGCTATATTTTTATTCACCACATGATATGTGTTTTGCTTGGAGCGTCTTGTATTATTTGAGTCTTTATTTGTTAGTTTACCACAATCATCCTTGCTGTACACACCTTTTGAGAGAGTCACACTTGATTCGGAATTTATTAGAATACTCTATGTGCTTCACTTATATTTTTTGAGCTATATAGTTTTGCTCTAGTGCTTCACTTATATCTTTTAGAGCACGATGGTGGATTTGTTTTATAGAAAATATTGATCTCTCATGCTTCACTTATATTATTTTGAGAGTCTTAAAATATCATGGCAATTTGCTTTAAATAATATCATGAGATTTGATGCTTGATAATTGTTTTGAGATATAAAGGTGGTAATGTCATAGTTGTGCTAGTTGAGTAATTGTGGAATTGAAAAATACATGTGTTGGAGTTTGTGATTCCCGTAGCATGCACGTATGGTGAACCGTTATGTAACAAAGTCGGAGCATGAGGTATTTGTTGATTGTCTTCCTTTGTGTGGCGGTCGGGATCGCGTGATGGTTAACTCCTACCAACCCTTCCCCTAGGAGCATGCGTAGTAGTACTTTGCTTCGAGGGCTAATAAATTTTTGCAATAAGTATATGAGTTCTTTATGACTAATGTGAGTCCATGGATTATACGCACACTTACCTTTCCGCAATTTTCTAGCCTCTTCGGTACCGCGCATTGCCCTTTCTCACCTTGAGAGTTGGTGCAAACTTCGCCGGTGCATCCAAACCCCGTGATATGATATGCTCTATCACACATAAACATCCTTATATCTTCCTCAAAACAGCCACCATACCTACCTATCATGGCATTTCCATAGCCATTCCGAGATATATTGCCATGCAACTTTCCACCGTTTCATTTATCATGACATGCTCCATTATTGTCATATTGTTTTGCATGATCATGTAGTTGACATTGTATTTGTGGCAAAGCCACCGTTCATAATTCTTTCATACATGTCGCTCTTGATTCATTGCATATCCTGGTACACCGCCGGAGGCATTCATATAGAGTCATATTTTGTTCTAAGTATTGAGTTGCAATTCATGAGTTGTAAGTAAATAAAAGTGTGATGATCATCATTATTAGAGCATTGTCCCAAGTGAGGAAAGGATGATGGAGACCATGATTCCCCCACAAGTCGGGATGAGACTCTGGACTAAATAAAAAAAGGCCATAAAAAAGAGAAAAGGCCCAAATAAAAAAATTATGAGAGAAAAAGAGAGAAGGGACAATGTTACTATCCTTTTACCACACTTGTGCTTCAAAGTAGCACCGTGATCTTCATAATAGAGAGTCTCTCATTTTGTCACTTTCATATACTAGTGGGAAATTTCATTATAGAAATTGGCTTGTATATTCCAATGATGGGCTTCCTCAAATGCCCAAGGTCTTCGTGAGCAAGCAAGTTCGATGCACACCCACTTAGTTTCTTTTTGAGCTTTCATACACTTATAGCTCTAGTGCATCCGTTGCATGGCAATCCCTACTCCTCGCATTAACATCAATTGTTGGGCATCTCCATAGCCCGTTGATTAGCCTCGTTGATGTGAGACTTTCTCTTTTTTTGTCTTCCCACATAACCCCTACCATTATACCTTATTCCACCATAGTGCTATATCCATGGCTTGCGCTCATGTATTGCGTAAGAGTTGAAAAGGCTGAAGCGCGTTAAAAGTATGAACCAAATGCTTGGCCAAAACCGGGGTCGTACATGATATGAATATTTTGTGTGGGGAAGATGGAGCATAGCCAGACTATATGATTTTGTAGGGATAACTTGCTTTGGCTATGTTATTTTGATAAGACATAATTGCTTAGTTAGTATGCTTGAAGTATTATTGTTTTTATGTCAACATTAAACTTTATCTTGAATCATATCAATCTGAACATTCATGCCACAATAAGAAGAATTATATTGAAATTATGCTAAGTAGCATTCCACATCAAAAATTCTGTTTTTATCATTTACCTACTCGAGGACGAGCAGGAATTAAGCTTGGGGATGCTTGATACGTGTCCAACGTATCTATAATTTTTTTTATTGTTCCATGCTATATTATATTCTGTTTTGGACATTATTGGGCTTTATTATACACTTCTATATTATTTTTGGGACTAACCTATTAACCGGAGGCCCAGCCCAGAATTGCTGTTTTTTGCCTATTTCAGAGTTTCGTAGAAAAAGAATATCAGACGGAGTCCAAACGGAATGAAACCTTCGGGAACGTGATTTTCGGAACGAACGTGATCCAGAGGACTTGGACCCTACGTCAAGACTTCAACCAGGAGGCCACGAGGTAGGGGGCGCGCCTACCCCCCCCCCCCCCAGGCGCGCCCTCCACCTGAAGGAAATATGCCCTAGAGGCAATAATAAAGTTATTATTTATTTCCTTATATCATGATAAATGTTTATTATTCATGCTAGAATTTTATTAACCGGAAACATAATACTTGTGTGAATACATAGACAAACAGAGTGTCACT
>NC_057799.1:615199395-615200617 GCF_018294505.1 Triticum aestivum
GATTATTGACTCTAGTGCAAGTGGGAGACTGAAGGAAATATGCCCTAGAGGCAATAATAAAGTTATTATTTATTTCCTTATATCATGATAAATGTTTATTATTCATGCTAGAATTTTATTAACCGGAAACATAATACTTGTGTGAATACATAGACAAACAGAGTGTCACTAGTATGCCTCTACTTGACTAGCTCGTTGATCAAAGATGGTTATGTTTCCTAGCCATAGACATGAGTTGTCATTTGATTAACGGGATCACATCATTAGGAGAATGATGTGATTGACTTGACCCATTCCGTTAGCTTAGCACTCGATCGTTTAGTATGTTGCTATTGCTTTCTTCATGACTTATACATGTTCCTATGACTATGAGATTATGCAACTCCCATTTACCGGAGGAACACTTTGTGTGCTACCAAACGTCACAACGTAACTGAGTGATTATAAAGGTGCTCTACAGGTGTCTCCGAAGGTACTTGTTGGGTTGGCGTATTTCGAGATTAGGATTTGTCACTCCGATTGTCGGAGAGGTATCTCTGGGCCCTCTCAGTAATGCACATCACTTAAGCCTTGCAAGCATTGCAACTAATGAGTTTGTTGCGAGATGATGTATTACGGAACGAGTAAAGAGACTTGCCGGTAACGAGATTGAACTAGGTATCGAGATACCGACGATCGAATCTCGGGCAAGTAACATACCGATGACAAAGGGAACAACGTATGTTGTTATGCGGTCTGACCGATAAAGATCTTCGTAGAATATGTGGGAGCCAATATGAGCATCCAGGTTCCTCTATTGGTTATTGACCGGAGAGGTGTCTCGGTCATGTCTACATAGTTCTCGAACCCGTAGGGTCCGCACGCTTAACGTTACGATGACAGTTGTATTATGAGTTTATATGTTTTGATGTACCGAAGGTTGTTCGGAGTCCCGGATGTGATCACGGACATGACGAGGAGTCTCGAAATGGTCGAGACATAAAGATTGATATATTGGAAGCCTATGTTTGGATATCGGAAGTGTTCCGGGTGAAATCGGGATTTTTCCGGAGTACCGGGAGGTTACCGGAACCCCCTGGTAACTTAATGGCCCTTAGTGGGCCTAGGTGGAAGAGAGGAGAGGAGGCCAGGGCAGGGCCGCCCGCCCCTCCCCCCCAGTCCGAATAGGACAAGGAGAGGGGGGCGGCGCCCCCCCTTTCCTTCCTCCCCTCCACCTCTTCCC
>NC_057799.1:615200659-615207315 GCF_018294505.1 Triticum aestivum
GGGCAGGGGGCACCTCTAGATACACAATTGATCATTGATCTCTTAGCCGTGTGCGGTGCCCCCCTCCACCATATTACACCTCGATAATATCGTAGCAATGCTTAGGCGAAGCCCTGCATCGGTAGAACATCATCATTGTCACCACGCCGTCGTGCTGACGAAACTCTCCCTCAACACTCGGCTGGATCGGAGTTCGAGGGACGTCATCGAGCTGAACGTGTGCTGAACTCGGAGGTGCCGTACGTTCGGTACTTGATCGGTCGGATCATGAAGACGTATGACTACATCAACCGCGTTGTGTTAACGCTTCCGCTTTCGGTCTACGAGGTTATGTGGAGAACACTCTCCCCTCTCGTTGCTACGCATCACCATGATCTTGCGTGTGCGTAGGAATTTTTTTTTTGAAATTACTATGTTCCCCTACAGTGGCATCAGAGCCTGGTTTTATGCGTTGATGTTATATGCACGAGTAGAACACAAGTGAGTTGTGTGCGATATAAGTCATACTGCTTACCAGCATGTCCTATTTTGGTTCAGCGGTATTGTGAGATGAAGAGGCCCGGACCGACATTACGCGTACGCTTACGCGAGACTGGTTTCACCGTTGCGAGCACTCGTTGCTTAAAGGTGACTGGCGGGTGTCTGTCTCTCTCACTTTAGTTGAACCGAGTGTGGCTACGCCCGGTCCTTGCGAAGGTTAAAAACAGCACCAACTTGACAAACTATCGTTGTGGTTTTGATGCGTAGGTAAGAACGGTTCTTGCTAAGCCCGTAGCAGCCACGTAAAACTTGCAACAACAAAGTAGAGGACGTCTAACTTGTTTTTGCAGGGCATGTTGTGATGTGATATGGTCAAGACATGATGCTGAATTTTATTGGATGAGATGATCATGTTTTGTAACCGAGTTATCGGCAACTGGGAGGAGCCATATGGTTGTCGCTTTATTGTATGCAATGCAATCGCCATGTAATTGTTTTACTTTATCACTAAGCGGTAGCGATAGTCGTAGAAGCAATAATTGGCGAGACGACAACGATGCTATGATGGAGATCAAGGTGTCGTGCCGGTGACGATGGTGATCATGACGGTGCTTCGGAGATGGAGATCACAAGCACAAGATGATGATGGCCATATCATATCACTTATATTGATTGCATGTGATGTTTATCTTTTATGCATCTTATCTTGCTTTGATTGACGGTAGCATTATAAGATTCTCTCACTAAATTTCAAGATAAAAGTGTTCTCCCTGAGTATGCACCGTTGCCAAAGTTCGTTGTGCCCAGACACCACGTGATGATCGGGTGTGATAAGCTCTACGTCCATCTACAACGGGTGCAAGCCAGTTTTGCACACGCAGAATACTTAGGTTAAACTTAACGAGCCTAGCATATGCAGATATGGCCTCGGAACACTGAGACCGAAACGTCGGGCGTGAATCATATAGTAGATATGATCAACATAGTGATGTTCACCATTGAAAACTACTCCATTACACGTGATGATCGGTTATGGTTTAGTTGATTTGGATCACGTAATCACTTAGATGATTAGAGGGATGTCTATCTAAGTGGGAGTTCTTAAGTAATATGATTAATTGAACTTAAATTTATCACGAACTTAGTCCTGATAGTATTTTGCAAATTATGTTGTAGATCAATAGCTCGCGTTGTTGCTTCCCTATGTTTATTTTGATATGTTCCTAGAGAAAAATTATGTTGAAAGATGTTAGTAGCAAAGATGCGGATTGGATCCGTGATCTGAGGATTATCGTCATTGCTGCACAGAAGAATTATGTCCTTGATGCACCGCTAGGTGACAGACCTATTGCAGGAGCAGATGCAGACGTTATGAACGTTTGGCTAGCTCAATATGATGACTACTTGATAGTTTAGTGCACCATGCTTAACGGCTTAGAATCGGGACTTCAAAGACGTTTTGAACGTCATGGACCATACGAGATGTTCCAGGAGTTGAAGTTAATATTTCAAGCAAATACCCGAGTTGAGAGATATGAAGTCTCCAACAAGTTCTATAGCTAAAAGATGGAGGAGAATAGCTCAAGCAGTGAGCATGTGCTCAGATTGTCTGGGTACTACAATCGCTTGAATCAAGTGGGAGTTAATCTTCCAGATAAAATAGTGATTGACAGAATTCTCTAGTCACCATCACCAAGTTAGTAGAACTTCGTGATGAACTATAGTATGCAAGGGATGACGAAAGTAATTCCCGAGCTCTTCGCGATGCTGAAATCGACGAAGGTAGAAATCAAGAAAGAGCATCAAGTGTTGATGGTTAACAAGACCACTAGTTTCAAGAAAAGGGCAAAGGGATAGAAGGGGAACTTCAAGAAGAACGGCAAGCACGTTGCTGCTCAAGTGAAGAAGCCCAAGTCTGGATCTAAGCCTGAGACTAAGTGCTTCTACTGCAAAGGGACTGGTCACTGGAAGCGGAACTACCCAAGTATTTGGTGGATAAGAAGGATGGCAAAGTGAACAAAGGTATATTGGATATACATGTTATTGATGTGTACTTTACTAGTGTTTATAGCAACCCCTCGGCATTTGATACTGGTTCAGTTGCTAAGAGTAGTAACTCGAAACGGGAGTTGCAGAATAAACAGAGACTAGTAAAAGGCGAGGTGACGATGTCTATTGGAAGTAGTTCCAAGATTGATATGATCATCATCGCACACTCCCTATACTTTCGGGATTAGTGTTGAAACTAAATAAGTGTTATTTGCTGTTTGCGTTGAGCATGAATATGATTTGATCATGTTTGTTGCAATACGGTTATTCATTTAAATTAGAGAATAATTGTTGTTCTGTTTACATGAATAAAACCTTCTATGGTCATACACCCAATAAAATGTTGTGTTGGATCTCGATCGTAGTGATACACATATTCATAATAATGAAGCCAAAAGATGCAAAGTTAATAATGATAGTGCAACTTATTTGTGGCACTGCCGTTTAGGTCATATTGGTGTAAAGCGCATGAAGAAACTCCATACTGATGGGATTTTGGAATCACTTGATTATTAATCACTTGATGCTTGCGAACCATGCCTCATGGGCAAGATGACTAAAACGCCGTTCTCCCGAACTATGGAGAGACCAACAGATTTGTTGGAAGTCATACATACAGATGTATGTGGTCCAATGAATATTGAGGCTCGTGGGGGATATCGTTATTTTCGCACCTTCACGGATGATTTGAGCAGATATGGGTATATCTAGTTAATGAAACATAAGTCTGAAACATTTGAAAAGTTCATATAATTTCAGAGTAAAGTGGAAAATCATTGTAACAATAAAATAAAGTTTCTACGATCTGATCGTGGAGAAGAGTATTTGAGTTACGAGTTTGGTCTTCAGTTAAAACAATGTGAAATAGTTTCACTGCTCACGCCACCTGGAACACCACAGTGTAATGGTGTGTCCGAACATCGTAACCGTACTTTATTAGATATGGTGCAATCTATGATGTCTCTTACCGATTTACCACTATCGTTTTGGGGTTATGCATTAAAGACAGCTGCATCCACATTAAAAAGGGCACCGTCTAAGTCCGTTGAGACGACACAATATGAACTGTGGTTTGGCAAGAAACCAAAGTTGTCATTTCTTAAAGTTTGGGGTTGCGATGCTTATGTGAAAAAGTTTCATCCTGATAAGCTCAAACCCAAATCGAAGAAATGTGTCTTCATAGGATACCCAAAGGAGACAATTGGGTACACCTTCTATCACAGATCTGAAGGCAAGATATTCATTGCTGAGAATGGATCCTTTCTAGAGAAGGAGTTTCTCTTGAAAGAAATGAGTGGGAGGAAAGTAGAACTTGATGAGGTAATTGTACCAGCTCCCTTATTGGAAAGTAGTTCATCGCAGAAATTCGTTCCTGTGACTCCTACACCAATTAGTGAGGAAGCTAATGATGATGATCATGTAACTTCAGATCAAGTTAATACTGAACCTCGTAGGTCAACCAGAGTAAGATCCGCACCAGAGTGGTACGGTACTCCTGTTCTGAAGGTTATGTTACTAGACCATGACGAACCTACGAACTATGAAGAAGCGATGGTGAGCCCAGATTCCGCAAAATGGCTTGAGGCCATGAAATCTGAGATGAGATCCATGTATGAGAACAAAGTATGGACTTTGATTGACTTGCCCAATGATCGGCGAGACATTGAGATTAAATGGATCTTCAAGAGGAAGACGGACGCTGACGGTAATGTTACTGTCTATAAAGCTCGACTTGTTGCGGAAGGTTTTCGACAAGTTCAAGGGATTGACTACGATGAGACCTTCTCACCCGTAGCGATGCTCAAGTCTGTCCGAATCATGTTAGCAATTGCCGCATTTTATGATTATGAAATTTGGCAAATGGATGTCAAAACTGCATTCCTGAATGGATTTCTGGAAGAAGAGTTGTATATGATGCAACCAGAAGGTTTTGTCAATCCTAAAGGTGCTAACAAAATATGCAAGCTCCAGCGATCCATCTATGGACTGGTGCAAGTATCTCGGAGTTGGAATATACGCTTTGATAAGTTGATCAAAGGATATAGTTTTATACAGACTTGCGATGAAGCCTGTATTTACAAGAAAGTGAGTGGGAGCACTACAACATTTCTGATAAGTATATGTGAATGACATATTGTTGATCGGAAATAATGTAGAATTATTCTGCAAAGCATAAAGGAGTGTTTGAAAGGAGTTTTTCAAAGAAAGACCTCGGTGAAGCTGCCTACATATTGAGCATCAAGATCTATAGAGATAGATCAAGACGCTTGATAAGTTTTTTCAATGAGTACATACCTTAACAAGATTTTGAAGTGGTTCAAAATGGAACAGTCAAAGAAAGAGTTTCTTGCCTTTTTTACAAGGTGTGAAATTGAGTAAGACTCAAAGCCCGACCATGGCAGAAGATAGAAAAAGAATGAAAGTCATTCCCTATGCATCGGCCATAGGTTCTATAAACTATGCCATGCTGTGTACCAGATCTATTGTATATCATACACTGATTTTTGCAAGGGAGTACAATAGTGATCTAGGAGTAGATCACTGGACAGCGGTCAAAATTATCCTTACTGGAATAAGGATATGTTTGTCGATTATGGAAGTGACAAAAGGTTCATCGTAAAGGGTTACGTCGATGCAAGTTCTGACACTAATCTAGATGACTCTAAGTCTCGGTCTAGATACATATTGAAAGTGGGAGCAATTAGCTAGAGTAGCTCCGTGCATAGCATTGTAGACATAGGAATTTGCAAAATACTTACGAATCTGAATGTGACAGACCCGTTGACTAAAATTATCTCACAAGCAAAACATGATCACACCTTAGTACTCTTTGGGTGTTAATCACATAGCGATGTGAACTAGATTACTGACTCTAGTAAACCCTTTGGGTGTTGGTCACATGACGATGTGAACTATGGGTCTTAATCACATGGTGATGTGAACTATTGATGTTAAATCACATGGCGATGTGAACTAGATTATTGACTCTAGTGCAAGTGGGAGACTGAAGGAAATATGCCCTAGAGGCAATAATAAAGTTATTATTTATTTCCTTATATCATGATAAATGTTTATTATTCATGCTAGAATTGTATTAACCGGAAACATAATACTTGTGTGAATACATAGACAAACAGAGTGTCACTAGTATGCCTCTACTTGACTAGCTCGTTGATCAAAGATGGTTATGTTTCCTAGCCATAGACATGAGTTGTCATTTGATTAACGGGATCACATCATTAGGAGAATGATGTGATTGACTTGACCCATTCCGTTAGCTTAGCACTCGATCGTTTAGTATGTTGCTATTGCTTTCTTCATGACTTATACATGTTCCTATGACTATGAGATTATGCAACTCCCGTTTACCGGAGGAACACTTTGTGTGCTACCAAACGTCACAACGTAACTGAGTGATTATAAAGGTGCTCTACAGGTGTCTCCAAAGGTACTTGTTGGGTTGGCGTATTTCGAGATTAGGATTTGTCACTCCGATTGTCGGAGAGGTATCTCTGGGCCCTCTCGGTAATGCACATCACTTAAGCCTTGCAAGCATTGCAACTAATGAGTTTGTTGCGAGGTGATGTATTACGGAACGAGTAAAGAGACTTGCCGGTAACGAGATTGAACTAGGTATCGAGATACCGACAATCGAATCTCGGGCAAGTAACATACTGATGACAAAGGGAACAACGTATGTTGTTATGCGGTCTGACCGATAAAGATCTTCGTAGAATATGTGGGAGCCAATATGAGCATCCAGGTTCCGCTATTGGTTATTGACCGGAGAGGTGTCCCGGTCATGTCTACATAGTTCTCGAACCCGTAGGGTCCGCACGCTTAACGTTACGTTGACAGTTGTATTATGAGTTTATATGTTTTGATGTACCGAAGGTTGTTCGGAGTCCCGGATGTGATCACGGACATGACAAGGAGTCTCGAAATGGTCGAGACATAAAGATTGATATATTGGAAGCCTATGTTTGGATATCGGAAGTGTTCCGGTTGAAATCGGGATTTTTCCGGAGTACCGGGAGGTTACCGGAACCCCCCGGTAACTTAATGGGCCTTAGTGGGCCAAGGTGGAAGAGAGGAGAGGAGGCCAGGGCAGGGGCGCACGCCCCTCC